>NW_027281466.1:90000-324925 GCF_046629955.1 Centroberyx affinis
TTTCTTGACCAGGCTCTTCCTCTTCTTGTTAGATTTTATAATCCGTTGGTGGAAGGGGGAAGATTTGGGGAACTCTTAGCCAAGAGTCAGTTACAAGCCAGGGAAGCCCAGATATTATAGTCAATTTTTACACAGACAGAAAGTACAAGAGTAATGTGATGGTGATAGTTTAATTTCCCTGATTGTATTACTGAAGGTCTGTATCAGAGCCAGTGCCAGGAGGTAATGCCAAGCCCAGCAGGCTGCAGAAGCCACAAACAAGATATTTACTGGACTGACTTGGAAGATCCGGCTGGGGAAAGTGAACGAGGTCGAATCACAAATCAGTCCGTCATTTGAATGATACTTCAAAGTGAATCGGCTCATCGACAGAACTGAACTGAAGTTTCGAATTGGTCAGCATCCACGGTTGGACTCTAAGTGAGCCGATGATCTTATAAACACAAAACAAGCTTTTGGGACACAGAGGATTATTGACTGCCTATCTTGGCAATGACTTACAATACTGGCCAGCTCTAAAACAAACAGGCTTAATCAACTACAGTTGCAGCAAACTCACAAATCTCAAACTTACTTGCTCAATCATTCATTCATTATTGTCATTACGTGGCACCCAAACAGTACGCTGCGTCATGGTGCAAGCACGATACTGTATGACTCATTTAGTTTGTTCAGCATTTTAGTTTCTAGTGTGTCAGTTAGTAACTCAGCTGCTGAATCGACATGTTTCTTTCTGACTAAACACACTGTACAGATGTGAGTGATTTGTTCGTTCAGTGGGTTTAGTGGTTCACATACTGAACCAATTCTGTATATTGAAAGGACACAATAGCAAGTTAGCAATGGCTGCTGAATCGAGCAGACCCGGGTTTGTACCGCTGTAAATCAAATTGTACACCAAATTCATGGTGGTAGACATAGTTTACCAAATTTATCACTAGCATAACGTTACTTGGAACAGCAAAGAAAGGTAAGACAGTTTACGTCTTAATGGACTATCAGCTGTTTGGCTTGTTCTCATAAGGGTTCTTTTCAAAGTGTTGTTGAATCAGATAATAGTAATAATAACAATAATAATAATAATAATAATAATAACAAACTTTATTTATATAGCACTTTTTTAAACAGATGTTAAAAAGTGCTTTCCAAACAGTTAAGAGAAATAAGTAAAATGAAACCAGACGTGCAGTAAAATTAAGATAAAATAGAATAAAATAAGATTGTAAGGAGACAGACAGGGTTACAAACTGGGATAAAAAAAGACATAAAAGACAAATGAAACCAGACATGAGGATAAAGACAAAATGAAAAATATAAGGAAACAGGCAGGATTATGAACAGGAAAAAAGAAAAGAAAAAGGCACATAAAAGAACATTATAAGGATGCTTTGAGAAGACGCTACTAAAAAACGAACCGGTCCTGAATCGATTCACTGCTGATGAAAAACCCGAAAAAGTTCAGTCGGTCGCTCTTCCCACCACACTTACTCTGTTTGGACCCGGGACCCAATTAGTATGAAGCAGGGCGCTGCTGGAAAACAGCATGCATGCTCACTCAACCTTCTCTGGATAAATAAATGTTACCAAAAAAAAAAAAAAAATCTTTCCTTAAGGGGCAGTGGTTTATGTGTAATAATGAGCGTTTATGTGTAATGGAGTGATTTTGCTCAGACATCCGCTTGTAGGGAACCCGCAGCTATACGATGCGGTCGCTGATGGATGTGGGAATATCAGAGAGAGAGAGGAGAGAGTCGTCTCTCTCTGCCCCTCTCTCTGCCCCCAGGAACTGTTCTGGGGAAAAAAACAAAAACACTGCATTTCAGAACAACATTAAGGTCTTTGTCATATTGTGTGGGAATAGTATCCCTCCCCACCCATCTATTTTGTATACAAGTACATGTCAGAGTCAGAATCGCTTTATTCGCCCAACGCACAGGCATTCGTCTTGATGTCAGTGTTAGCCTACATAGCCGGAGAGTTTACTGCAGCAGTGGTGAAACAGAAAAACTGATTCAAATATTATCTGCTGTTACAAGAGCAGATTGCATGTTAAGTGGTATTTATGGGTATCATTTTTATTAATATGAAATAAAAACGCTGGACTTTGATCCAGCTGACACACAAATTGGTTACTGTTTGTCTTTATAGGACAGATAGGTGCAGGAACTTAACATTTAACAGGACAACAGGATCTCACATTTAATGCAAGAGGTCAGTGCAGAATGTACAATAGACTCCTCCCATCCATCCCAGCTATAGTCAGATACCACTCTGTCCCAAACGAGACAGACTTTGCAGTCTTTGCAGTTAACCGACTTGAAGAGAAATAAAAATGTGTGTTTTGGGGGCTTTGGTTTGTGGTAAAGAAAATCATGCATGAGGTAGTCAAGGAAACTGTGTTGCTCTGGTTAAGAGAACTGGTTTAGTCTCACAACAAACCTCACTCATAGAACAATAAGGTCTTTTTCTGTTCACTCTCCCACTGTAGCCTGTGTGTGTGTGTGTGTGTGTGTGTGTGTGTGTGTGCACCCATTGCTAAAACATTGATATGGCTGGGTTTCCATCCAAGTATTTTTGTCCATATTATGATGTATCGAATAAGAAAAGCTGATTAGAAATAGCAAGTTTCGATAAAATTTCTTCAATTTTTCAAAAAATGTT
Organism: Centroberyx affinis; assembly: GCF_046629955.1. NCBI lineage: Eukaryota > Metazoa > Chordata > Actinopteri > Beryciformes > Berycidae > Centroberyx > Centroberyx affinis. The sequence goes on from NW_027281466.1 coordinate 92,662, forward strand.
GAGAGTTTTTTTTACAATGAATAGAGATGGAAACACCTATGTTGAATGATTAATGACATAGGCTTGGTTCTACATTCAGGAAGCTTATTTATTCACTTAAAAGAACAGCCTATACCCGCTTAGGGCCATGGGGGGCCTGGAGCCTATCCCAGCATGCATTGGGTGGAAGGCAGGGGGACGCTCTGGACAGGCCACCAGTCCATCACACAGACAGACAGTCACATTAACACTCCTGTTCACACTTCTGGGCTGTTTAGAGTGTCCAGTCCGCCTGACTTGCATGTGTTTGGTAAAGTGAGAGGAAACGAAACCCAGGCGGACACATGAGAACATGCAAACCCCACACAGAAAGAGCAGGGAATCAAAACCAGGACCAGGAAACCACTGAGCTACTGTGCACAGGCCACTTAAAGGTCATCATCTTCTCACCTTCATGTCAGTGGAAGTTTGGAGAACCAGTGAACAGGTTAGCTACCACAGCTCCCTCTCAGTCTTTTCCCCACACTATTGAAGCGAACAACAATTGCACTGTGTTTCGAAAAGGCCTTTATTTACCTCATTATTTAGCATTGTTCTATGTAGAAGAAACGGTAACCTCTTCTTCTTGTATTCTTAGTATGGCAACCAAAACAAGGAAATGGACCGATTGTGTTTACAACCCACAGGCCGTTTTCAACCCATGATGGAAACCACATAACTTTATATTTGTTTGTTTATTTGTTATTTTACAGTTGGATAGAAATATAGCTTATGTTGTGGTAAATAAAGAGGTGAGTAAACTATGACTTCCAGTCAGCAATTATCACAAGGCAAACAGCCACTAGTATAAACAAAAATCAGTTATATTTTCAGGTAATCGTGTCTTTTTCCCCTCAGAAACCCTATCGCCATATAACTTATATCACTTTGATGCTTCTTACTATGATATACACTATGAGTTTACCTGATATAGATTTATGACAGCCTAAAAAGATGAGTAAAGTCTATTTTACAAATTTAAAAAAAGTGGATGAACTGAGTTTTGGTGGGCTTACCCTCCACTACAGGGGGAAAAATCAATTTCTCTCTGATTTATCCATGTTCAAGCAGTAAGACATAATATACCCACTCTATTCCTCTCTCTGTGTTTCATGCTAATCGTGGCGGGGAGGAGGGAGGAGGGGGGGGGGGGGGGGGGTTCACTCCAAACCCTGGACAGGCCGTCCGGCTAGCTGCTCTTCATGCTCCTCATGCTCCCTCCACGGCTCGTCTGGGCTCGCTTTGATCCCGGCGCTCTCCGGAGACCGAGCCGCGAGTATTAGGCACTTTTCCACTCTTTTCTTCTTTTAATTATGAGTCCATAATGAAGGCGGCACGCTTGGCTGGAACGCATCACACAGAGCGAGGAGAGGAAAGGAGGGAGGAGAGAGGAGAGGAGAGGAGAGGAGACGAGACGAGAGGAGAGGAGTGAGAAGAGGAGAGGAGATAGGAGAGGAAAGGAGTGAGGAGGGAGGAGGAGATGAGAGGAGATGAGAGGAGGGGAGAGGAGAGGAGAGGAGATGAGAGGAGTGAGGACTTCTTTCTTATTTACGTTCTTTTTGTCTTTCTATCTTTCCCTCAACTTTTCTTTCTTTCTCTCTCTCCCTCCTCTCTCTCCCTCTCTCATACTCTTGCCATCTTTCATTTTTTCTTTTTCTTTCTTTCTTTAATTTTTGTGTTGTTCCCTCTGACATATCCATTTACTTTTTTCTCTATCTTTCTTTCTTTCACTCCTTCCTTTCTGTGTGGCTTTCTTTCTTTCAATCCTTTTTCTCTCTAATACTCTTTCTTTCATTCTGTTGTTTCTTTCTTGCTTGCGTTGCTCCCTCTTTTTGCATATCCATTAACTTTTTTCTAATATTTCTTTCTCTTTCTCTTTTTTCTTTCTTTCTTTCTTTCACACTTTCTTTCACTATGTCTTTCACCCTTTCTTTCAAAACTTTCTCTCTCTCTCTTTCTCTCTGTTCTCCCCTCTTGAGCTGCTGTTGAGCTGTGCGCTTGTTTTATATTTCGATGAATCACAGAGGAGACGTCTCCCAGGATGTTGGAAACTTTCCACCTCAGATATATCGTTTTTTCTCCCAGCATGAGTATAATTCATAAGGGAGAGATCGGCCTTTTCTAACTCTAATTACACACTGGGCCTGAATGAATGAAAGCCTTCTGGAAGAAACCCGCTCCTGAGCCGCCTGGGAGAATTAAAAAGGTCATTATTCAGCAGCGAACGGTGGCCCTATATGCTGAATTATCATCACAATGGGCCATGAATCAGCTATACATGACTGTTATTATTTTAAACCTGGGCGGCCTCATATTTATTTTACCCTAATATCACCATCATCAATCATTTCCTCTCCTTACGCTTCATTTTTAGATTAGACTTGTAGATTAGCACTGTGTGAGATTAAAATGTCATGCAAATAGGTCAGTTTATTCATAATATTGACTTAATTTCATATGCGTCAGGTGTGCAGAAGGTGTCAGTAAGGGCGCGTTCACAGCAGGTATGTTTGGATCGGTTTGATATGAACTCTGGAGTGTTTACCTTTAGTTTGGTTTGTTTGGCCAGGTGAGAAGAATGCCATTTGAACTCTGGTGGCACCAAATAACCAAACTGAGACGTCTGCAAATGTGAGTCTCAGTCCTCTAACATGAGAATTGCGTTGCAGTTCATTAGTAGTGAGAACTGAACCCTGATATAAGGAAGCTGATGTTGACATGTAACAGCCAGCAGTTCCTCATGCTTGGAAAGCCTAGCATAACAAAATGAAGCGAGAGCAAACTGCAGTCTGGACTGATGCTCATATTCAGCTATTTCTTCATGAACGCCTGGTATGAACAGCATAGAACACAGACAAGCTGCTTAGATAAAGTTACAGGGTAACTGGGCAGTGTGAACCTAAACGATCCAAATACAAAATTGCAACAAGGCAAAACTTCTCCGCTGTGGTTCGGACCAAAGGAAACAAGTTGTAGGTGTGGTCGCACCCAAAGTGGCAAAGCCAGTCGGACACTGTGTTTTGCATTGGGCCAAATAGGCCTGATATACAGTATTCTCAAATCATTGGTGTCCACTCTTGATGCTGCTTAAGTGTTTGACAAGATAAACACACTTCAACTAGTTCAACTAAAACTGTTATTGAAGTTTTGAACAATATCGCATTTTCAAGTGCTGTTAATTGCCACACAGCCAGGCTGATGGAATTCAATTTGAGTTCAGATGATAAAATCAATCTGACAGTTACCACACATTACTTTAGTGCAGCACTGAGCAGAAAGGCAGTGCAAAGTGCAACAGTGGCATACAAAGATTAAACATAAAGATGACACATTTGAGTTCACAGAATCACCATTAACCTCACAGGACATAATACATAGACAGATCCTGTGGCTGTGGTGCTGTGAGGCCCGTGGCTGTTGGGACAGTTGGTTAAATGATCCAGCAGACACCAAGTGCAGCGCCTGAGGCAGACAGCAGAGTTTAGGATTCACTCAGTTGGTCCGACTCTGTGGTTTGCTAAACATCCCTCTCGCCTGCGGTGGGAAACCAGAGGGTCAGTGGTCACAGTGTGTGTGTGTGTGTGTGCAAATGTGTGTGTGTGTGTGTGTTTTAGCGTATGCATCAAGGTCTGAAAATACCACCCGCCAAATGTCAAATGCAGGTCAATTTCATCTTTAAGGGTCACAAGTCACACCTACACGACACGATAACATTTGAATGTCTCAGTTACATTCAGGCTCTGGTCTTTGCCATGGAACTCACTTATACCGTTGAGCCAATCAAATCAAAGCAAACCACTGTCTCTGTATCAGCTAGGCTCCTGATTGGCTGCCTGTTACGCTGGCTCTACACAAAGGGGTAGTGTCTAAAATCCACATTATTTGTGGATTAATACCAAAATGTGAAACACTAACTTCAACAGAATATGTACACAGCAAATTCATCAGTGTTAATTTAACTATGAGAATGTGAAAAATCAACACTATGCCGGTGTTTATATAAGTCCACACCCATCAGAGCAGATTAAACACTTGAAGAGTCACTCCAGAGTCATATAAGCTCTATGAGTGGACAAACAACTCTCCAGTCAGCACTAATCAACTCCAAATAACTGTCACTGAAAGATCAACAGTTATCAACACTGGAATATTTGCTGTAACTTTAAGTATTTCATCAGTACCTGATTCTACACAATAGAACTGAAAACAGGCAGGGTGACATATTTTGAGGAATTGTACTGTATATTGATTATTTTGGCTCGTAAAACGTGTTCTTGGCAAGTAATTTAAAACGTTTTTTTTTTAGTTTGACCCTTGGCAGGTCAGACAAAAAGTTGATTTCGGGCACTGCTACAGCATGCATGCATGTGTGTGTGTGTCAGTGTCTCGGGGTTAGAGCTTCTATTCACTATATAACTCAATGAGTAGAGCAACGCCCTTATCAGCGGGCTCCTTATCCTGCTGAGTCAGTCTCTGTCTGTGTGTCTTGGGCCTGACTGGCAGTCCTGAGGTCCCAGTTGAGGCTTATGGGTGATAGAGCTTTTGCCGTGGCTGCGCCGGGACCAAAGACTGTGGACTGGCCTTCCCCGAAGCATCAGATCAGAGACTCATCTTAAAACCTATTTTTATTCATTGGCCTTTCACTGCGTCTGACAACTTCTTTTATGCTCCGTTGCTCTTATTTCATGCTTTTACCCAGGCAGTCCTGTCCCTTGTGTCTTAATTTTGCTGTTGCTGTCCCTCTGCCTCCTTTTCCCCCTGTTTTTGGAAACCCCCACCCTTTTTTCTAAAGCACTTTGGCACACACTGGTTTTGTGTCTCTGACTTGACTGAACGAATGAATAACCAAAGGACTGAATGACTGACTCAGTGGTTCCCAAACTGCGGTCCAGAGACCGCCAGAGGTCCCGGAGGTGATTCCGGGGTGCTCCTAGCAAAATGAGGAATGCATCAATTTGACTATTATTTTATTCATTACAAGTAAACACAATGACAGTGCAGCAAATATCTTCTCAGATGGAGGCTGCTGGTTTTTACCAAATGATGGTGTGTGGTCTACAGCATGTCAGTTTGTATCAAAAGGTTTGGGAACCTCTGGACTGAATGTCTGTTTATGCGGCTGACCGCCTGCCAGATTAATGGATGGCGGTCATTTCAGCTTCTGGCCACTAGAGGGGGCTATGGCTCTACTGCTCTTCACCATCTACACTCTAGAATCAGTAGAACTTTAATTGCCAAAAATGTACAGCAACTTGAGAGTTCACCATTACATACATTACATTACTGACACTCCTCACATATTAGAGAGAGTGCAAACCATACTCTTTTATTTTATAGTTTATAGATTCCTCATTCAATATTCTCCTTGTTCAGTGTACAAACACAGTAGGAACTGGCATTCAGTGTAACAGGATGGTGTAAGACATTCTAATGATATATAACTATATAAGATCAATATTCAGTATTCTCCTTGTTCAAAGCGGACTTGGTGGTTTTGACAAGCTTTTTTCAGCCAAATTAAACTTCATTGAACTTCTCCACTGCAATTAAAATCACTACAAATTTATTGCATCCATTTGTTACTCTGCATACTCCTCGCCTGGCATTTATTTGTTGACTCGTACCTGTGTGTGTGTTAATATAAAACGTCCTTGGTGTGTGTGTGTGTGTGTGTGTGTGTGTGTGTGTGTTTGTGTGTGAGAACAGGTTCATCTCCAAAAAAAAATAGTGTAGTATCTTTAAATGTGCCTGAGGTTGTATTCAACCTCAGTTATATTTCACCATGATCAGAATTTAATTCAGTGGATTCAAATGAAGTATTTAAAGTGTGTGTGTGTGTGTGTGTTTGTGCCCTGTCTGGTATATCCGTCTGCATCCACACACAGGCTAATCCTTACTGAAAACTCATGTTTACATTGAGGCAACTAGAAGTGCTACACACACACACACACACACACACACACACACACACACACACACACACACACACAGACAGAGACAACGCGAGAGAGAAACTTATCTTTAATGTAGTCAATCCGTTGTGAGGGATTTCACCTCAGCTCAGACAGACAGAGTTGTGCCACGGAGCCGAAGCCAGTCGAACTCGTCTCTCCCTCCTTGTTGTTGGCAGGTTGGAAGCCGGGCGGTTTGCCTCTGTGACTGAGCCTGAATAATAGAAGTCCAATTCCAAATCCATTTCAGCCTGGATCAGCACAGTAACAGATAGCTGCTGAATACTAAGCTGCACTGCACTTGTTTTATAGAAGTTTTCTCCTCAATGTAGCGGGGCCAGCCAGCAAGCCAAGTGTTGATGGAGCAGGAGAACGGGCCAGACCCAACACACTGTTAGCATTTAGTCAGAGTGCAGTCTCTTATTCTTTGGCAGGAAAATACTCAGCACTCACTCACTGACCACTTGAAGCGCAAGCAGAATATCAATTTGTTGCTATTATGTTTTGGGGTTTTTTGGGTTTTTTTTGTGGGGGTGCCATAATAAGTCACTTGTAATGACATTTGTTCAGTTGTTCCTCGACAATACATGCTCAGTGCCATTAGGATGTAAATTTCTTTACATCTTTACATTTTTCTTTTTCTTTTCATGAATATTTTTTAATGCCATTTAAATAAAATGGATGTTCAGTGCAATCACGGTTCATTTGGGAGAGTAATGGAGCTGCCAGCCTCCAGTTCCAGCTTAGTGTGTGATCCACGTCTGTCCATATGTAATATATGTCTGTATGCGTCGTGTGTGCATAACTCCAATTTGAGTGATTTTCATGATTTTTCACGAGGTGTCAAAGCCCATTAAACCCATGCTAGAAAATTCAGAGACGCGGTCATCAATGTGGAAATAAGGCTGTTGTTTTTAAATTCTTCTTTAGGGTTTCATCTGAAAGCAGAAATAAGATCCATATTATCAGATATACAATCCGACTTGTTTGCTATTCCACACTGTGCCTTCTGTGTACTGTATGCCTTCTCAACATTACAACTAACACTTCCCCTCTCTCTCTTTTCTCCCCATGTCCGTTGGCTGTGGCTGCTTCGTGCCTCCTCACCAGGTAAGACATTTAACTGCCTATTCCCTTCCCTCGCAGGAGCTGCTTGCAGTTTGCTTTAATGGCGGTCTCAGATGTGTTTTTTGTCTCCTGCTTGACTATAATGGGGTTTCTGCCCTGACACTTAAACCCGGTGCATGCTGGGCGAGAGATTGTGGCTTTGTTAGCGGTTGTGTGGCTTTCGCTCTTTCGGTTTTTAAAGTCGAGTCACATTTGTGTAAGAGCGTACAGTCTGCGGCGGCTGCTGCTGTGTGTGTGTGTGTGTGTGTGTGTGTGTGTGTGTGTGTGTGTGTGTGTTTGCAGGGGTGAGTGTGTGTGTGTTTGAAGCTCTTGGCCTGGTCTGTAACTAAAGGGATATTCTTCGTTGTTTATTTATTGCTTTAGTCATGAACCAGAGCTGCCCTCTCTCTCTCTCTCTCTGTTTCTCTCTCCCTGTTTCTCTCTCTATCCCTCCCTCTCTCTCTCTCTCTCTCTCTCTCTCTCTCTCTCTCTGACATAATCCATCTCATAGCAGTGTGTTCTGTCTCCACTGTCTGGTCTCAAGGTTCTCCATCACTTAAATAAACAGTAGCTGTGTACACTTTTATGAATAGTTTGTGTGTGTGTGTGTGTGAGTTTCTTTGTATGTGTATGAGTTTGTGCTTGTGTGTGTGTGTGTGTGTGTGTGTGTGTGGCCTTGCCCAATGTTTTTGGATCATCTTAGATTTGATGGACGGAGCGGCTGATGGGAGGATAGATAGATGGACAGATGAGGAGATGGATGAGCGAGTGGATTCGCACTGGCAGTTTGTCTTTTTCTTCCCGCTCCACTCCCTCCATCTACTGCTACTGTTTCAGCCTATAGCACCCCCCCCCCCCCCCCCTGTTTCAGCCTATAGCACCCCCCCCCCCCCCCACTCTCTCTCTCTCTCTCTCTCTCTCTCCCTCTCTCCCTCTCTAACTCTTTTCTCTTTCTCTTTCTTTCTACTGCAGCCTGTCTCTCTTTATCTAGATCCTTTTCTCTATTTGGTATGCATGCATGTGTTTGTGTGTTTTTGTTTGTGTGTGTGTGTGAGTCTGTGCGTGTGTGTGTGTGTGTGTGTGTGTCTGTCCATGTGTGCTTGTGGCATGTGTGTGTGTGTGTGTATATGTATGTGTGGAGATTGGTAACCATGACAACAGCAGCCTGAAGTACGAGCGCTTGTGGCAGCAGAGCGCAGTGCCCTCTCTCTCTCTCTCTCCCTCTTTCTCTCTCTCTCTCTCTCCCTCTCCCTCTCTCTCTCTAGCTGGACCTCTTCTCAGTCAAACACTTTCTTTCCACTTTGAAAGAAACATCACAGTCATATACTCTAGGTGCATTTACACATATACTGTATAATCCTACATACGTATATATATAATCCTTACACCTATGCCGCCTGTAGTCATTGCGTTGCATTCCTGTCGCCATGCTGCCATCTTGGCAACAACAGGGGCTTGTAGTGAGATAAGAGGCGAGCGGCAGCCTCAGCTCCGCCTGTGGCAGCTACAGCGGGAGACGCAGCAGCAGCGTGAGACTAGTTTGAAAATGTCATCTGTCGTGGAGTTTGCGTTTTCCCTCAGCCCCTTTTTCCCTGAAACCGGCTAGAAACTGACCCAGTTTGCCAATGCTCTGCTACCTACCGCTCCAATGTCAAGTGTGTGTTTATGTATGAGTGTATGTATGTGCGTGTGTGTGTGTGTGTGTGTGTGACAGGAGGTAGTACAGAGAGAGAGATTGAAAGAGAAGGGAGAGAGAGCTACAAGAGGAGCAGACCAATAGCAGCCGTGGAGAGGGATAGAGAAGGAGTGAAAGAGTGAGAGAGAGAGACATACAAGGCACAAACATCTATTTTCGCCTGGCGCTGTGATGCTGCCTGCTCCTCCTGCGGTCATGGTAAGCTCCGGACGCGTCTTGACTTAATGTACTCTTGTTTAGTTCACTGCTTGATATTCATCCGCGGCACAGGGAGTGTGCTCCTGCATCTCTACTGGAAGCTGCAGGACTTTGTGTGGCTTTGGTGACAGACTGATAACTGCTGCGGTTAAACAACGCTCACATTTCTATCTGCTGTCTAAAGGCTTCATGATGTGCATCAGCCTTTGATAGTGATCACATCAGTGGCATAATGACATGCTAAATGCAGGTATTTCTTATTATGACCATTATGTAAATGGCTATCCATCAGGTATTTGAAGGTAAATTTATCTTTTATTCCTTTGAATTCAGAGGATTCAAGCCTCGATGCACACTGGAGCTCATATAAGAACAGGAAATTAGAGAGTTTCCCAAATGCTAAATGTTGAATTTGTTACCTGAAATTTGTGACTCAGTATGGTAAAAAATACAAGTGAACCCATCCTCAGAAATGTTATTGTTTCATAAGAAAAGATTTTGAAATGGGTAATGACTTCAATAATCTTTTACAGTGAGTTTTACTTCATGCCACCAATTATTTATTCACAGTTGGTGTCATTTTTCCAAATGGTGGCTGTCTCATTTTGGAATGAAACAAGTTGGCCTCCATCTTCTCTTTTTTTATTACAAAAAGCAGATGTATATATATGGCTATACAATTAATTGTGTGTAATTCTTTATTGCAATTTTAGTTTACACAATTAACAACTTCTGAATGTTGGCATAACACTTTATTTTCATTGACGATGCCCTGCTGTACTTGGAAATAGTCAAGACGTTGCTAAGTGATGCAAAAGGTGCATTAAAATAATTTTGTTCCTCAAATCATTGAGAGAGATGAATGATTGTGATTAATAATCATGATCACAACATCCAGCAAACAACTGGGATTATCATTTTGGCCATAATCATGCAGCTCTATATACAACACAAGCAAAACACATTGAGACAGACAAAACCAGTGAGATGTGTGTTAGTGGTTATAGAGACGGTCCCAATAATATCACAGGTTGTGACCCTGGATCCTCACAGAGCTGAGAGTCTTTTGAAGTTTGTTTGTGAGGTAAATGTTGTGAATGTGATGCTTCTGAATGACGATGTTGCTACACATCTGGACAGTTCAAATGAGCAGCTGTAAATGTTTTTTCATGAGATGTTGCAGTAAGAAAAGTTTTACTGTGATATTTAGATGGGTCTGAGATATCAGTTTGGCGACAGATTGGCTGATATTGGCCTTCAGTAGTGTTTCTTTTTGTGAATTACTTCTTTGTTTAAAGGCACTAATGTGTCCCAGAGTTTGGAATGAATAGATGAAGTCCATTAAGGAGCTGATTACCCTAAAATAATCTCATTAGTCTGGGTTTCAAGTTTTCAGCTGGTGTTTTAGTGTCCTATAACGGTCTAAATGCTGTTTCAGAGGCCTTTTCTCCTCTGACTAGAATACAATTTGGAGGGAAAACAGTGAATACTTGTCAAAGTTAAAGGAATTGAATATGGGCAACAGATTATCGGCTAATAGCAGCTTCAATACAAAAATATCAGCCTTTAAAAGCCCATATTGGGTGGAACCCTAGTGTGCGTGAGTGTGGGTGTATTGAGATTAACTCTAATTGCAAGATCCTCATGAGCATACTGTGATTACCAGAACATCAGGATAAGGATAAGGCTTGGGTTAAGAGCTGCGTAATGAATGTAAGTCAACTGAATTTCCTCATAACTACAGAAATCCTAGTGTGTGTGTGGTGAGGGAGGGTGTGTGTGTGTGTGTGTGTGTGTGTGTGTGTGTAGGGGAGGAGGGGGTGTAAGACTTGGGGGCACATGGATGCACACACTTGGAATTACACCTGCCTCTGCAACTGATGGATTCCCAGGAGCTTTATCAGACCACAGGGTCCCGCTTACACACACACACACACACACCCTCCCACACACACACACACACACACACACAAATACTCAGAGGGCTTTGCTGTCCAGTGGATTGTTACATCTGCGAGAGTGAAACAACTACAGTCAGTTTTTCCCAAAGGTGCTGTCACTATTCTGGCTCCAGAGTTTCATACATGTCTGCTAGTCAGCCAGCATACACACACACACACACACACACACACACACCACCAAATACACACAGGCATGTATGCAGGTGTATGTATGCCAACACGCATCCACACATTATCCATTAACATCATCACAGTCTTCCACTGATCTTGTTAGTAAGATAATCTGATGATGTTCGGTGAGAGTGAAAGCCTGGGAAAGTGCTTCGCCACATAGGCTCAGAGCATCACACACACACACACTCACTCACACACCCTTGTTCATGCTTTTTACATACAAAAGTGTGTTTGTGTTTGCCTGCGTCCCGCTCGCCTGTGTGAACGTGTGTGCAGACGTGCAGGAGCGAGCGCTTTGTGTGTTTGCGTGCTGTGCCGCCGCTGCAGCGTTCACCCTTTCCTCGCTGTAGATGTCAAACTCAATCCCTACTGGGGCTGCACTGAATAAACCAAATGATGTCATATTACTTATATAATGTTTAGAAAAAAAGCATATCAACCCTCAGCCTTGCTTGAGGCTCCAAGCCTTCGTATGTCTGTGTATGTTGGAGCAGCAGTATGCAAAGAGCAGAGATTGTGTTTGAATTGTATAAGTTTGACTTTGTCATGCTCACATTGAACTGTTGAGTTTAAAAATGGATTCTTTGAATGAATTGATGAATTTGTAACGCACAATTAGGAATTGAATGCAATGGCTTGAAATTGAATGTGATTTTCAAATTCATTTTTCTCAGTTCAGATTGAGCTCTCAGACTCATATCCAGGGACTTCGCAAATGAGGAAGGATTCAATCCAACAGGGTCGGATAGTCTATTGGTATTACAACTTTTTTGCTACCCAGTTGAAGTTTTGTCCATCTCTTGTTTCTGCACTTTGACTAGCTGACTTTTGGACAAGGAATCATGAGAACATTTGCTCTGGAGGGCAGGAAACAGACTTGGCCACAGCGTGCTAGATTTTAGAGAAGCGGAGTTATGACCGGAGGTTGGTGGTTGAAGTCCTGGAGCAGGCGGGTGATGTGAATGAGAAATGCTCTCCCTTCCCTCAACAACTACTCTTGAGGTTCACTTGAACAAGACACTTAAACCCCAGCTGCTCCACTGAAGCTGGCCAGAGGCCAACAGCAGAAGACTGTGGCTGAACTGGGAAGGTCGGAGGTGTGAAAATGTGTGTGTGTGTGTGTGTGTATGAATGTGAAGCAGGGCAGAGCTGAAAAGTCAACTCTCCCTGCAGAAATACAGGCTAAAAAAAACACTGGACCAGAGATAGATGCAAACTGACCCGTTGCCAGTGCGGGTTTAATCTCAGCTAGCTAATGATGACATTCATCAGGTTGACACTCATCAAATATATATGAGCTGCAGTCTGAGTCGGACTGCAGGGACCGCAGCTCTCCATTTGCATTTCCGACTTCCACTGAAAATGGTTCATCTGTATGATTATCTGAGTCACAGACCGTGTCAGAACAAGGTCCACTTGTGAAGCAGATGCATGTGAGCCAGGCTGGTTTAGTTGTTTGCTCCCATTTTGTCCTGTAAAACAGATTGATTGATTGATTTATTGGCCAACCAACCAGGAGGTCAGTGGAGGGCCATTTTAATGTCATCAATATACAGTATACAATGTAGTAGATGTCCTTTCCCTAATCAAATATTGATTATTGATTTACTCATAGATTTTGCTAGACCCTCAATCTAAATGTAAGTAGAAGCATAACCCAGGCTCAACCAAGCAGCAACACTGACTGTGTTGTAAAATGCCTGCTTGTAAACATTGTATTAAAATAGACCTGCATTTGCACTGACAAGTAAAATAACTCATTATTTATTCTGTGTCTAAACAGGAAGTGGACGTATTACCTGATCATATTCAATCAGAGCTCAGATCTCAAGTGAAGCCTTGCCACTTTGTTTATTTCAGGATTCATAATCCCACTGTCGTTTATTTTATACAAACAACTGAGGAGCTTATTTCCAAAGCACTACTTTATATATCCATTTTAGAAAGAAATCATTCCCTGAAGGCCAGCATTCATTACCTAAAAACAATGGAGAGGGTCCAGCTTGAGAAAGCCTGTAAAAGCCTTTTCCTTTTAAAAATGTCATCTTTTGTTTTAGTTTGTGCTATCAATCATTTTTTGATGAATCGGTGTCGCTTTTTTTTTCTCAAATGGTGCATATCTCATTTTGAAATGAATCTCCTCAACTTGATAAGCGATAAAGTTAATTTGTATATGTCAGCCGGCGACCCGCACGTCTCTCTGTTGCCGCCGTGCGTGGCGCCGGCCGGCCCGGCAGATACGGTGCCGGTGGAGAGGCTGATCTTCAGAGGCGATGGCTGTTAACGGCGCTGTAATGCCAAGCTTCACGGCTCTCTCGGCTCATCCGCCCACGGACAGAGATAAGACGGAGCCAGACAGCCGAGCGGCCCGTCAGTCATTTCCCACCGATGGAGATTCGAGACACCTGATACATTTTTGCGTGACATTCGGTGCATTTTGTACGCATCGTGTCCGCGTTAAGAAAGAGAGGCCTTTCAGAGGAGGAGGAGAGAAAATAACACGGCGGCGCTCTAATCCCCGCTAAAGCCGTCTGGAGCTGACCAAGGAAAACAAGTGGAGAGGGAAGGAGACAGAAAGAGAGACGTAGAGATAGAGGGAGAGAAAGAGACAGAGAGATGCAGAGGGATTTGGCTCTGCCACATCATTTTCACACTGACAGGTGACGAGCGAGCACACACACATACACAGAGAGACAGAGAGAGATCACTAGACTGCAGAGCGGGAGGGTTATGCAACTCTAAACGCTGTGTTTGATAGGGAGCAGCAGAGAGGCAGGTAGGCATGCACTAATTCATTGTGCTGTCTGTCTCTACCTGTCTGTCTCTATCTGTCTGTCTCTGTGCCTGCCCCCCCAACCCTCCTCCCTCCTCCTTTTCCCAAGCTAGAAGAGGAGAATATGGGTGCTGAAAGCTCGCTCAGGCGAGAGTTTAAGTGCTGCTGGCAAATTCCACTCAGCGCTGAATTGCCTTCCTGGGAATCATGACACCATGTTAGAGAGGAATCTCAATACCTCAATACTTCCTCCTATATTGCATCTCTCTCTCTCTCTCTCTCTCTCTCTCTCTCTCTCTCTCTCTCTCTCTCTCTCTCACTCTCATTTGCTCTCTCATCCAAATTCAGTCTTCAGTGCCATGCAGCTTAGCTCAGTCCAATTCCATCAACTTCACCTTCTATTGATATGGTGAAATATCTTCTCCTCCACTCCACTCCCCTCGTCTTCGCTCTTCTCTTCTCTTCTCATCTTCTCTTTTCCTCTCCTCTTCTCTCCTCTCCTCTCCTCTTCTCTCTTCCTCTCCTCTCCTCCTCTATTCAACCAGATAGAGGCACCAGTTGAATTACTAGAGGTTCGGGTTTGGATCACACACACACACACACACACACACACACACACACACACACACACTAGGGTCAGCTAGAAAGCAATAAAGTCAAGGCCCAGTTGACCCAGAGCTTGGTGTTGCTCCATGCTACGATTGCATTACTCACATAATTGTCCTCACCAGGCGCGTCACTGTTTACACGCTGCTGGATCCCACCAGGAAAACAACAAAAAGAAAAAATTTGCTGTCATCCATCTGGTTGCCCCTAGCAACGCTGTACTCACCATGAAGCGGGGCACCTTAATCTCCCTCTCTTAGTTTGTGATTGAGGTCAGAGCACACTGCTTATTGTGGAGGTAATCATTTCCTCTCCATTCCCCTCATTCATTATCTCATCCCTCTCTCCTCTCCTCTCTGCAGGTTTGTCCCTCTGACCCGGGCCACTAATTCACCGCCTCAATTAGAGAGCAGTTTAATGAAGATGTCCAGCCAATATGATTACATTATTAGCTCCGCTTTAAAAAAAGAAACAAATGTCTCGACTAATGCACAGAGCCGGGGAGACGGAGGGAAAGGGAGGAAGATGAATTCACCCAATATTGCTTTTTTGTATAGTCCTGAATAGTCTGCTGAAGTCTGACTCTTGCTGATGCTCCCAGAAAAGGCTGCAGCGTTTGCTCTATAGGAACACAAAACATCGACATTGTCAGCTCTTTGTTCCCAAAAAAAAAAAAAAAACCTTTTTGGAGATGCTTGTCATTACTGTAGACGTGTTTGGCTTTCTGGTGCGGAGTCAAATCATTATCATCTCTCACATTTCCATGGCAATAAAGGTTCTAATGGTATTGGAGAGTCACTGTAATCGATTTGGGCAATTGATGGTTACAGTTTACCATATCCACTTAACGCTAGAAAGGCCAAGCTGCTGTAAATTGACTGCAGTTATGAATTTTGTAGTTGAAATATCTCAGCTTTCAAAATAATCCCCCTTGGCTTTTCCTAGATCTACTTTCTGTGCAAACTACCGTCATTTCATTTTCAGAATCACACAAAGAAATAGTAGTTACAGCTGTATTTATTGCCTTTAATTGGCCTTCTCTTAGACCTCCAAAATCTACTTGCCTTTCTAGGGTTAAGCATCTTTTTACAGAGCATTTTGTGTGTGTATAGACAGTGAAATGGCATCACTTCAGCCGTCCACTGAGCTGCTTTCTGCCTTCATGGTCTCACTGAAATCTCTGAGAGACCAGCTGCAAAAGGCATCCGGATGATAGACAGGCTTTGTCATTTGTCCTGACGTTTGTGTGTGTGTGTGTGTGTGTGTAAGTGTGTGTTTTTTCTCCGACTGTGTGTGCTTATATGTGGGCGATGCCTTTCATGCACGCCTGTGTGTGTGTGTCTGTGTCTTTGTGAGCGTGCGTGTGTGGCCCAGAGGTAGGTGAAGCGTTGAGATGATATGCCAGGCTAGAGGACATGGCTTGCCCCTCCAGCCTGCCATATCTAACCATGTGTCATTTTGCATTATTGTGCTACAGCGCGGTGGCCATGCCCCTTGTCTGTCCTTGCGTGTGTGTGTGTGTGTGTTGGGTGTTCGCATTAAAAGGGCAGTTGCTGGAAGTGTGTTTGAGCGTGTGCACCGTGAGACGGGGGATGAGGGAGAGCTTCGCAGTCCGAAGGCCGCTGTGTCTCTGACGTAAACTGGCTGTGGTGAAGAACGGCACATCGACACCGACGCTCAGCACTTCACTCATGTAGAAATCATTCCCAGATGCCCCGGGGAGGCACATAGAAATGCCTCACAAATACCCGTTAGAGTGCTCCACTTGTTATGAAAGTCAGACCCAACACACACACACAAACACACACACACACACACACACACACACTAGCTCACTTAGCTTCGTGAACAGTGTGCCTGCTGGCGTTGAGGATATGATAGAGAACTGTATTCAAATGGAGCGAGGATGCTACTGTGTCTGAAATTATACCTCGCACCTCGTCCTTCTTGTGAGTCCTTGCATCTACACATCTGTCTCAGCTCCGGCATAATTCACTGCTGTCAGTGGTCGAATGTAACTAAGTGCATTTACTCAAGTACTGTACTTAAGTACAATTTAGAGGTACTTGTACTTTACTTGAGTATTTCCATTTCATGCTACTTTATACTTATTCTCCACTACATTTCAGAGGGAAATATTGTACTTCTTACTCCACTACCTTTATTTGACAGCTTTAGTTACTAGTTACTTTGCAGATTTAGATTATGATATTAATACAAATTATAAATCAACTAATAAATTATGATATATTTTTATAGGTTAAGCTACCCAGCAGTATATAAAGTAATTAAAATTAGCTCCACCTTTACCAGCTGCAACATTAAAGTGATGAACACATTAATGCATCAATAATTATAGTCCAATAACATGATATATATGATTCTGAAATTGGCCATTCTGCATAATGAGTACTTTTACTTTTGCTACTTTAAGTATATTTTGATGTTAATACTTTTGTACATTGACTTAAGTAAGATTTTAAATGCAGGACTTTTACTTGTAACAAAGTATTTTTACACTGTGGTATTGCTACTTTTACTTAAGTCAAAGATCTGAGTACTTCTTCCACCACTGCCTGCTGTCAAACCTTGTATTTCCAAAACGTCAACTTTACAGGAGCGAAGAAAAACAGAAGAAACGCATTTCAGAGTTTAATCCAAATGGGTTTGAAAGGATGATATAAGCCCAGAGATGGTAGAATTTTCTCAACCCATCCTTCAGTTCAAGAGAAAACATGAAAATCGACAAAATTGGAAGCAGCATGACAGCAGTGTTATTCAAGCTGAATCCACATGCAAGGCTTTCATGAGCTCTTAAATGCCTGACCTTTTCCTTAATCACTTCCTTAATCACTTCCTATATGCTGAATCCACTTGATGGATATGTAAGCTACAGTATAGTCAGCGTCTCGTCTTCCTTTGGTGTCAAAATCTGGAGTCAAATCAGCACTGTCAAAAGCGGCTTGAAGTATTTGATGAAAACTTCAAGCGATATCAAGTACTTGACGCAGGGAAATGTAAATTCAGCAAGAACAGTGATGCATAAATACAAAATTTACAAGAGGGAAACGATTGAGGCAGCAATTTGCATTATCTCTTCAAGTCATGCTGACATGATAGAGCATATTATGCATGCAGTAATATTTTTTAAGCAGAAAAAAAATCAAATATACTTAATTTGCCCTAAAGTTATGATGGAAATTACTGCAATTCAACATTTGTTTTAACTGGGGAAAAAGTCATTTTTATAGTTTCCTTTAAAAAAAAAAAAAAAAGTGGAACAGCAGGGTGGCCTGCTGGTTAGAAAGCCCACAGGCGTATATTTTATTTGTCTCTCAGAGGGATATGTGGGAAAAAAAACCCAAACAAATTCCTAATTACATAGTGTGTAATATGGCAAAGTGTTCTAAATTGCTAAGACTAGTCGGCACCGTTGTGCTTTAAACAGCTCCGTTAAACTAATGACTTCAGTTGATATTCATAGAGATGGCAGGCATTAAAAAAAAAAAAAGCTGCATTACACCAATGGCTTAATTTGCTGCATTTGGCATCCCTCCGTGGACTGAAACGTGTCATGTGCAGATGAATTTCTGGCTCAGATCCTCTCTCTCTGGATAGCGGGCTGGTTTAAAAATACTGCTGTCTCGGCTCGGAGGCAAATCTCCCAGGATGCTACTGGAGAGCAGAGGTTTGAACTGTGTGGCATGCTGGGACGCACACACAAACGAAAAGACACACACACACACACACACACACACACATAGAAATGGATAGTGTACACACATCCAGAGTGGAGTGGAGTGGAGGAGAGGGGAAGAGAAAAGGAGGACAGGAGAGGAGGGAGGAGAGGAAATGAGAGGAGATAGAGAGAAGCGCAATTCAAAAGTACAAAGGGAGCAAAATGAGAAAATGTTTTCTTTGGGGCAACCGCTACAAATACAAAACACATTTTAATGTAAAATTACAACCAAAGGGGCCCTGTGTTCTGCAAACAGGGCAGAGGGGAGGGGAGAGATACAGAGAGAGAAAAACAAAGAATCAGAGAGAGAGAGAGAGTGATGGAGAGACAGAACTAGAGTGTAAGCAGAGAGTGAGAATCTCTCTCTCTCTCCCTCCTCACTCTATATCTTACATTCTCACTGAATGTACAAAATATTAGAGACATCTTCCTCTGATGCTGAGTTGCAGCCCATTTTGCACAATCCACACCTCAATCTTTTTCAAAGTTTATCTTTATCTACATCTCCTCCTTTGTGATCGGTATAGATTTAATAAGGGAAATCAATAAGGGATAATAGCTTTCACCTGGATTCACCTCATCAGTATACTTCATGAAAAGAGCAAGCGTCCCTAATATTTTGTTCATTCAGTATACATCCTCCACTCCACTCTCTGCCCCATTTTCAACAGAAAGCCGCAAAGTAAGCCAAATGCCAAGGCTTGGTGACGTACTGTGCTTTGGTGTCAAAATGCCCCGCAAATCTCTCTTGTCGTTTATCAACTTAACCACAGGGATACTTCATACGAGTGACATTTTCTTTCCACTGAAAAGCCTTTTTCTTCTTCTGGGCAGTGCCGCATTGTTCAGGGGCTCCAACACCCCGCATGTCCATCCACAGATCTACTGGACTGAATGAAATGCAAATTACTGAGTCGCATGCCTTTACTTGTTCTGCCCTAGCGGACATAAGCATAATGGCAGACTGATTAACAGACTGACTATCAGACTGACGCAGGATTGTGTGAACCTCACTCCCACCCAGCCTCTCCGTTCTGCCCGTCTCCCTCTTCACCTCCATGGTGCTGCAGCACTGCTGGTCTCAGACCTGCTCACATTGTTCCCAGGAAACCATCAATCTGCTGGCGCTTTCACACACTCAACTAGACACTGCTTTTGTTGCCAAGCAACACAAAGGAAGTGTCAGAAGTGCTGTTTTTTTTTGTTTTTTTTTTACACAGCTGTTAAAGATGTTGAAAATATAGATACAGTAAAGTTAATGTCAGCTTTAGCAGATTTAGCCACCGGCATTTACTGATACACAGGATGTGATGTGTCCTAATATCTGGGGGTGAGCATGATGTACTCAACCCACAAACAGTTACTGGAAAGGACAGATACAGTGGATTTATATCATAGATCTACCGGACTAAGCAGCACCATTACCAAATATGTGAATATGGGTTTGTCATTGGAGTTGCCTAACTCTGATATGCTTGCCCAAAATCACTTCAGGCACACTTCATTTTTTCCCTCTCGGGCACGAAAGCGATTTTAATATCCTCTTTCCTATCAGCTGAGAAATTAATTCTCTTTAATATCCTTTTTCTCTCATTTTCTGCAGCCAGACATTTCAGCAGTCGGTGGTGTTGCCAGGTGTAGACTCCTTTTACATCCTGACAAAATATGCCTAATGCCTAACATGCCTACTATTACATATTATTATTCCTCTCTACACTCTCCCAATTCATCCACTGACCCTGCTTTGCCTCACAGACAGCATCGCCACATCCTGCTGCTTCCTCCTCCTGATGTATTTGCTCTACGACCATCTATCTTTTCCCCGATGGAGTTGCCCTACTCCATAAAGGTTGCCCTCTGCTTAGCCCTAGTCCTCCCCCGCCCTTGTGGGACTCGCCCTACAAATATTCCTGTGACTGTGCCCGCTCAACTGCTTCTCCTCGGGTCCATTTTCACGCTGCTGATACAGTAGGTGCTACACTGCTAACCTGTTGGGTGTTTGAACTCTGTCAGTGTCATCTCCAGTTTACCTTTCTGCATTTGAACTCCTCTGCTAGGCTAGATATAGGTAGATATCGGTATAGGTGGTTCCAGGGAGCGGCAGTAGCCTAGAATCCGACCCGGCTGGGAAAATGTGGGTGTTGAAAGTGAATGAGTAACGCTCTCTCCTGCCTCGCCTACTGCTGCTGAGTTGCCCTTGAGCAAGGTGCTTAACTCACAACTGTGCAGCTCCCAGAAACGTGTAATATATGTGGAACTGTCTGAATGTAAAGCAGATCCTCGCTGCTAAAAGGCAAACATGCTCTCTGGATAAATAAGGGTTAAAAAAAATCCCTTTGTCATACTACTAAGAGACCACGAGACTCTAAGCCATTAGCTAACATACAAGCTAACAAGCTCCTGTAAGGTCCTTAGCTTTGAAACAGGCAACTTTACTTGAGGCATCAGACCAAATTGGAGGCACCAAAACTTCCCTGGTACTCTTGACCTCTGTACGCCTCTCACTCCCTCCTGCCTTTCCTCCTTGTCATGTAAAGTCACATCACATCACCCACTGAAGCTTTTGACAGGCTTCTCTATGACTGTCAGAATTTCTTCCTCCTATAGGTTGAGCTTTTTGTTTGCCAGTTTCCCCTTGACAATGGAGATGATCCCCGATTCACTCAGCTTGCTTACAATGAACGGCTTAACAAGCGGCCATCACGGCAGTATTTTCTGACTGGTGGTATCGCCACACTAACCCGCCATTATGGTGCACACAGTGTGCTTTCATGCCTCATAAAAGGTAAAAGGCAGGAATGGTAAGTAAGTCGAATGTGCTTAAGTGCTGGTGTGAAAAATGCTGATTAAACCATTTCACACAAAACATCCAGGTGACTCCATCTCTCTCTCTCTCTCTCTCTCTCCCTCTCTCTCTCTCCCCCTCTCTCCCCCTCGCACATTGATTCGCATCGAGGACTTTTCACCTGTTGCCTTGGTAACGTGAATTAAACGTGACAGCCCTGAAAAACAGTTAATGTGTGTGAAGAGCATGGCAATCTGGCTAACTGGCCACACACGAGCGGGGCAAGTGAATGAGTCATGCCTGCTCCCCCACCCCCCTCCCTCCCCATCATCAGGCTGGAGCGCGGCACTTCACCCTCAGAGGGCAACGGCAGATGACTGTGGTTGTACTGGGCAGCTCCCAGTTGTGTATATGTGTGTGTGTGTGTGTGTGTGTGTGTGTGTGTGTGTGTAACTGTAGGAATGTGAAAAGAAAATGCACGCATGCTCTGTCAACCCTGCGTGGATAAATAGAGGTATAAAAAATGCATGCTGTACTAGCACACCAGCAAGTAAGTGTGTGTGTGTGTGTGTGTGTGTGAGAATGTCCTCCATGGCATCTCACACACACACACACACA
Source organism: Centroberyx affinis (assembly GCF_046629955.1). Classification (NCBI taxonomy): domain Eukaryota; kingdom Metazoa; phylum Chordata; class Actinopteri; order Beryciformes; family Berycidae; genus Centroberyx; species Centroberyx affinis. The sequence goes on from NW_027281466.1 coordinate 114,288, forward strand.
CATTCCATTTCAATTCAATGAACATTGAATATTTATGAATAACAGCATCAGCATTCCATAGTTACTTTTATACTACTGCACATACAATTGCTAATTATTATTATAATATACACACACAAACCTAAACAATTCTGAACTAAATTTGTCAGTCTTAAATAAATAAAAATAATATGAACATGCACACATCCATATACACATAAACACACATATGTACTGTACACATACGTTTATAAGATACAAAAAATATTCATTACAGATTGGGCATAAATGGGATAAATTGCAGTATAATGTCTTTTTTTTATTTAACTTATTTCTCTAATCATGTGGCAGGCAGTTACAAATTTAGTGGCAAGAGTTGCAGTCTTGTCAACTCTGTTTTTGTTCTCTGTTTCAGTTGTAATGTAACTGTTTCAGCCGTACCTCAGCTGATGTCTTTTCATTCTCTTTGCGACTGTCCCCTCCACCTGCCGTCTCTCCCCAATGTCAAATGGTGGCTCTGGCCTTTTATCTTAATGCACCGGAGCTCCATCCACTGCAGCAGCTAGCCTAAGTGCACGGTACGTTGAAAGGCCCAAACTCATTACATTAGTCCAAGCCTAGAGCCCCCAAGTGCAACTTTTATCGATGGAACAAGTTCTCAAAAGCTTGCCTTTTACCGCTGCTGCCGTCATGAGGAAAATGGAAGTGGAAATACACAACATTACTTGTCCCAAGTATCAGACTATTTTGGTCGCTGAACAGTGCAGTGTACCTCTCCAATTGCTTTGTGTTTTACCTTCTTCCTCTCCGTCCCACAGCTCGCATTTGAAGGTTTTTGCCGACCAGTCTCTTTACTTAAGAACGAACCGGCGATGGATTTCACTCGGTGCCTCACATAAACATGCAAGAGCGTTTTATTATTTTCCTTTTCAGAATATCCCGTGGCATCTCACAGGTTCTGCCGTTCTCAAACTTTTTGCATTTTAGATGCAGAGGATATAGGGAGAGAGCGGGAGAGGAGAGGAGAAAACAGCCAAACATCAAAGCTACTGCAGTGAGGAGGGAGAGAGAGGAGAGGAGGAGAGAATTGACTTTTAGGAAGCTCGGCCTTGTCAGCGTGTCCAAAGGCTGGTCGACCCCACCAGCCGACCCGCCCGCCCACACACCATGCTTTTCACGCGTGTTATTTGTATTTCTGTGTACATTTCGCTATTTCAGAGCTAGTTTCTGCATTTGAAGCTTGCTTAACAGGAACAGATGGCTGCAACCCAAAATATTCTGCTGTAAAAGCTTGTTTTCACATATCAACAGAAGAGATCAGGGGGGGTTACATCTCTCTCTTTCTTTTTACTTTGCCTTCTCTGTTTACCCTCCACTCAGTTCAGCTGCGCAGTGAAGACCAAAACAAATCATCTCTTTAATTAGCTTAAAAGTAGCTAAACACTGTTAGGAAGTTAACTCTTAATCATTTCTGAACCCTAACTCCACTTGTTTGATCTAATTTGATCACAGATACCCTTGGGGATATTTAGATGTGGAGGGTACAGATAGAAGTTTCCTTTTTTATTTTAAACTGGAGGACTACTCATCATGAGCCACCAATCCCCTTTATTCCTCTCCTAACATAATATTTACTAAGTTTCTATCGCCATCATGTACTTTTGGAAAGAAAGTAGTTCCCAAATTAGGGTCCAGGGACCTGCAGGGGTCCTTAAGGGGGCTCCAGCAGGCCCCCAGCAAAATAATGATTAGATCAAGTTAGCACAATGAGAGTATTTAAGCATGACTATTCTGATCAAAGGCAATTCACTCTCTATTGTTATCTCCTAAATGGGGTCAAACCTTTATGAAATGGGGGTCTGGGGTCTAAATTGTGTCTACTTGGGGGTCCTTGACATGGAAAAAGTTTGAGAAGACTAGGTGGTTGGTTGGTTTAGCACCTGTAAACATGGCAGGTGGGAAATCAAGGTCTCAGCAAAACAACAGAGCCGGAAAGATGTTTGCGCTCGCTTCTAACTTTGAATTGAATCGAAATGGGAAACTTTTGAGCTGTTGAAATTCTACTCCCTTGTAACGTGTTTATATTCGCTCAGTGATTTTTTCTAAAGCAGCTGTTCACTGGGCTGAGGAACAGTGGTTACACAGCAAAAAACACTCCTCTTCCTCTAAACTAGTGTTCAACCCATTTTTTAAGGCCGATACTAACAGCGATATTTTTGGATTGCTGCCGATAGCCCATATTTTGTGCAGATATTCAACATGTTTAAATTTGAGCAGTATTCAGTGTTTGCCCAGAATTTTATACTTGGCAGGGTGGAAAAGCCTTTGAAGCAGACCATGAGACACTAAAACTCTCCATTGAAACCCATATAAATTAAATTATTTAAGGTTTAGCAGCTTCTTAAGGCAGCGTGACCCACCCATATACACAATGGCTGGGAAACTGGGATACATAGACCTTTTTAATAAAGAACTGATTCATAGAAATTATTAGAAAAAGTAAATTAATACACAAAATGTGCAAAGAAAATGTAATTTCATTGCAGATTTTACGGACTGTATTTATGCATCTGTGACCAGTGAGGAACCTCCATCATATTGTAGTTGGACGACAATGACTGGCCAATATTTGATATTTAGGCTAGTAAAAGCCAATACTGTCCTGATGTATCGTCAAAACACACTACTAATTACAATACATTGGTGATTAGTAGGTTGCATTTGGAAGATGTGCATGAATGTAACTGTATGAATGTGAAGGGAAAAGAGCATCAGTGCTCAGTCAGCTTCCCCTGGATGAATCAATTAAGACAAAAAAAAAAAGCCCTTACTCACTAAAAATGAATCCTACGCCTTCATCTCCACTGAGATTTGTCTGATCCAGTCATTTCTGTAGAGGGAGTGTGTTACCTCCCTCACTTGTTAGCAAGGTTTCGATTTGGAGTGAAACACCATACATTTTTAATGACTGATACATTCGTTGAATTTTAAAAGTTCACACCCACGACACCTGTTCTGGAAATAGCTAAGTGTGACAGAAAAAAAAAAAAGGTGCCTGCATAGATGAGCAGCCTACTGTAGCTTAAAGAATCACAGGGCTTAAAGAGTTAGATATTCATTTGACAGCTGACAAGGATTTTCAACCGAAGAAACAAATGAAGGTACTTATTCCGACATACATCAGGAGTAACGGTATCAAAGGATGCTCGCCATCCAGAAATGTGTTTCTCTTCTGCTGGAAACTTAATGCCATTCTGCCTCTCAGCTGTCGTGTTTGAAGGAGGAAAATGCACACAGCCTTACATCTGGTAATGCTGTTCTTCACTTCACCCATGAACAAAAGCTTTTAGGCAGAGCAAACATAACAAAATACCTAAATCTTCACACCTGAGCTGCATTTTTAATCTCCCATAATCCTCTTTGTATGCAAATGAGTTCGATGATGTTACCTGGCGGGAGAATTTACCGCTGGGTTCTTCCTCTGTTTGGACTGCTAATGGTGTTTATAGCAACATATTACATAGTTAAATCTTATTATGACTGCAAGACAACACATTACAACACATTACAACATGATAAGCAAATGGTTGTAGTGTTTCTATGTATGTATGTAATGTGATACAAGCTATGTTTGCTAACAGTTTCGTTGCTAACGTTAGCTAGCCAGCCAACTTTATTCCCTGCGGAAGCAATAAAGGCAAGCAAGGAGCTAGAGAGCTGAAATCACATTTAAATAAATTGATAATTCATTAGATCTATTTATCATTGCCACGAATGCACCATGGTAGCCTGTACCGAATCTGTACTAGTTTTTTTTTGCTTTTTTTTTAAGCTTCAAACGCCTGTGTCTCGGCTACCTCCGTGGGAAGCCCTCGTGGGGTTTCTCGTGCAAAAGCTCGGACACGATACCACTCCACGTTGACACGGCTATCTGATAAAGCTCAAACAGTGGTGCAGGCTGAGCAGGAGAGAGAAAGAGGGAGAGGGAGGGCTGTTTAGCACCGCTCACATAAGCACCGCTGTCTTCACCCGGAGCAAAGCCCATGGAAAAACCAGCCGTCCACCTCCTGCTCTCCCTGCTCTGCCTGCCTTTCCCCCAACTGCTGCTACACGATTCCTCTGGTGAGTCAACAAGCTGTGGAGTTTATCGCTGTTGTCTTTTTTAGGATGCGTAGAGTGTGCATATTTTGTTTTTGTGTTTTTTTTACGCAGACAAACAGGCAGTACTGTGAAATATGCTGTACACTGTGGCATATGCTCTACAGCGATGGAGAGGTTATTTGGCAGAGCCTCGCAGTGTAGATAGCAAAGCCAACATGAGGAGCGATACACGACTCACACATGCTGCTGCCAAGGCATTATTTCATAATATTAGCAAAATTAGCTCCTCTGCCGGAGGTTTGAGCTGTTCATGTGTTGCTTTTGCTGGGTGATTCAGAGGTCCAATTTCCTAAGAGGATGTGATATCATTACTGCTGCTGCTGCTGTAACTGTTATTGGTTGTTTGTACTGTGTAGTGTGGTGCTGCATATTTTAGCATTATCCTGTAATGCTCTATGAAACTAAAACAGAGTTAGAAATGTGTTTAGCTGGCAACGCTGTCTTGTTTTCCCATATGAGCTGTAACTGTTGGATTTTTATGTTTCACTGGAGCTGGATTGCATTATCAACGCTCTGGGCTATGGATGTGAAGAGCAGAGGACATCTCAGTCTATCTATCTACTGCATCTATCTATCTTTCTATCTATCTATCTATCCCCCTTTCTCTCTATTTTTTCCGTCAGTCTCCTTCAGATAGTATTCAAAAGAACAGAAGAAAGTCAAGCTAATGACCTATCAGGACCCAGGAATTTCATCTGACTCGAACACGCTGTTTAAACGCTGCAGCAACGTGATGTTGATAGTCACGTCAGATAGTCAAGGCTCGGCTGATAGATCAACCATGCGGATGGCTTCATCATAACACTAATGGCTGTCGGGTAGGGAGTGAAGGATGGGGTTATGTTTCAGCTGATGGATGCTGTGTAAGTTGTACAAAGCTTTGCCAATTAGACAGTGCCAGAGAAATAACAGGACGCATAATGAAGCATCTCCATCACTGCGACAAGACAGTGCCGTGTCTCCGCTGGTGGGAAAAAAAACCACACCAACTGGCTTCAAAGACGGCTGTAGCTAACGAGTATTTCGGTAAACAAGGCATGATCGGGCTTGGAAACAAACTTTGACTTGTTATCTCCTCAAATGACAGGCCAAAACAGGAAATTACGAATGGAGCACGATGAACGCCAAACTAGCTGTGTTTGATCTGTTTGTCTGACCTGTTTGTGTCTCTGCTTAAGTGTGCGCATAAGTCTTACGCATGTATAGCAGTGCCCTATATGTGCAAGGTAAAATGCGTAGTACATAATGTATAGCTTCACCCGACCTATAAGTGCTCATGTTTCTACTTTACTTCTCATGTCTTTGCTTTTCCCTGCCATATCTCTTCTCCTTTCCACTCTCCATTATTCCTCTCTTCATATTTTTCTGTCCCGTCTCTGCTTTCCTCTCATCCCCAGATAGCATACAATGTGCTGCGGGTAGCTGTTTTACGCATCAATATATCACTGTCAAATTAACTGTGATACCTTGGTATAGGCTAATTGTCGCACACAAATGAGACAATGGTTGGGATGATTGGTAGCCTTGGTGGTGGTAGTGTTTCTCAAAAGTAAGACTACACTTCCCATAAACCCCCATTGTTTCCAGTTCCAAAGAGGATGCTACTTTTCCACCCTCCCCCTTCACAGCGTCGCTCTGTGTGCTTTTGTTTTCTCTTTGGCTTTACTGAAGAGGATAAACATGTTGGAAGTCGTTTTTCCAAAGGACTTTCACTGTTCCACTTTCCAGAAACTCTGAAAGCTTTGCTGTGGAAGAACAGCGCCCTCTTCCTGTTTTGTGCCGTAAAGCGATCCAGCAGAATTTCCCGTGAAATCCGACCCGGCGGCTCACAATGTAAAATATATTGTAGAGGCCGATAGAGGCTGGGAATCTTCGCTGCAGTAATAATAATACCAGCGCTTTAAAGTTAATGTGGTAATGATTAATTGATGTTAAAATGCTACATATAGCATCTTTAACACAGCGTGACGGAGAAAAACATGAACCGACGTGAGGGAGTATGTATATTATATGAGCAAGGCTAAAGTGCTTAGTACGCAGCTTCATCCAGACGCTAAGTGCTCATGTTCAACATAGAATACACTTATAGAACATGCGCTTTCCCCATAATGGACAGTTAATTGCAGGTGTTGAAGCTTAATCTACCGTTGCCGTCATTGTAAGTCATTATGGATAAGAGCATCAGCTACAGTGAATGCCTGAAATGTAAAAATGTGAAAATATAAAATGAGTGTTTTTTGTCTCCAGCTAAAGGCCAGAGGAAGGATGATATCATTGGCCTCTTTATTCACTGAGAGGCCGTGGGCGTCGAGGCTTATTGCAGCTGGCGATGATGATGATGACGATGATGATGATGACGGGCAGACAGGAAAGAGAAAGAAGAGGATATGAGAGAGGAGCGGAGAGGAGAGAGGGAAGGAAATATGAAGAGAGAAGAGGAGACGAGAGAGGAAGCAGAGGAGAGGGAAGAGCGAAGAGGAGCAGATACAAGAGGGAAGAGGAGGAGGAATGGAGAGAGGACGAGAGGAGAAAAGGAAAGGAAAGTGTAGGATGAGAGGGATGGAGAGAGGAGAGGAAAGGAGAGACGAGGATGAGAGGGATGGAGAGAGGAAAGGAGAGACGAGGATGAGAGGGATGGAGAGAGGAGGAGAGGTATGGAGAGATGAAAAGAGAGGAGGAAAGGAATGGAGAGAGGACGAGAGGAGAAAACGAAAGGAAAGTGTAGGTTGAGAGGGATGGAGAGAGGATGAGAGGAAAGGAGAGATCAGGATGAGAGGGATGGAGAGAGGAGGAGAGGAAAGGAGAGGCGAGGATGTGAGGGATGGAGAGAGGAGGAGAGGTATGGAGGGATGAAAAGAGAGGAGGAAAGGAATGGAGAGAAGAGCAGTGTTGTGGCCTTTTACTAGAGAGTCTTCTGGAAAGGTTTCTGTATCTCTCCCTCTGTATTTCTTGCTGGATGTGGGATTGTTTCTCGAGTGGAATCCTCGCCTGACTGATGGCGCTCAACTCAAGGGACCTTCATCACCGCAATCCCATCAGCCATCTGTCGCGGTTACCAATGGCAACATGGGAGCCAACCCAGGAGTGTGATAGGAATATGACTGATATGATTTGTTTGGCTCCATTGGAGCACTAGTCTTCAGGGTTGTTGTTTGCCGTTACATAACTCAAGGTTATTTTTGAGCAGCACTAAGAGGCTAAACATGTGCACTTGTGTACAGTGGCTACTCTATTCATTACTGCCTGCTTTGGGGGATGGTAACAAGACAGAAGTAAACATTTTGTTCCAGAGCCAAGGTCAATCTGTTTTAATCTTTCATAATCATGATAAACACAGCAAATTGTAATAAAAATGCAAATGCAGTAAATAGCATTAAATGGAACACAATTCAGAGATCTCAAAAATGGAAAATATGTAAAAGTAATCATTTTCCATATTCAGTCTATTAAGAGCTCATTTTAGCGATGGAATTGCAAATCTCAGTACATATTTTGAAAGCATTACATTTATAAAACAGACTCAGCCTCATTAGAAAGGTCTTACTGTATGATCAAACATAGAATATGCACAGGTAGAGCTCAATATCTAACTGAATTCTTTCTAAATCATGCAGGTAAAAAAGACTCCCAGCCTTACATTACCTCCCAACCTGAAGACATCATCAGTATTATTGTGCACAATACTTTTCCTTATGTTAATAACAGGTTGATACACTAGAATACAACTATTGCAAAGTGCTACCTTTTTCTGTGTGTGTGCAGGGAATGGAGATTTGGTGCCTCAAAATCTGCGAGCGCTTGTAATTTATAGATGGAAGGTGTATGCTTTGCTCTGCTATAAATATTTTATGTAACTGCTGGGGTCCATGCAGTTTGAAAGATGACCACGAGTTCAAATTGAATCGCTCTTATTTCTTATTCGTGCGTCACAGTGCCCAGACATGACCCACAGGTAAACCGGCTTGTCCGACAGCGTAGCATGTCTCCTTAGCTAACCTGATTAAGCCTATTCCACTAGTAATAGTATGAAGGAGGAGTTGCTTTTTGATTGAGCAACAAAGGCGATTTGTTGTGCTGCTGGGTCTTTACGGCAAGAAAGCAGCTTTGCATGGCTTGCTGCTTGTTGAGTGTGTTGGCACGCTCCTTGAGATGGCTTTGTGTGAGCGGAACGGCACATTAACTCAACAAGCCTCGTTGGTATCTGAGGTAGCGCCATTTAGGATTCCTAAGCAGGAATTTCAACATGGTGTAAGTTGAGCAGCGGTGGAAGGTGGAAGAGGTACGCTAATCGGATATTTAGCAGGACCCTCCGCTGTAAAATACCAACCAGCAGCTTTAGGGAGAGCGTATCAGAGCTTGAGCTTTTCATATGCACTAAAAATCTAGCAATTATAGAAATGCCCCATTTTCCTGGATGCCTGCTGCACTGTTGTTCCATTTCTGAGAGGGATTGTTCAGAAAATTCAATTTTTCTGTTCCGTTTTCAGACATCAGAAGGCGCTTCGGTTTGGCAAACAGACAGTAGCAGTTTGAAAGATTAGAGTTTTGTGTTTCTGTTCAGTTCGGTCCACAACATCAGAGAAAGAATAGGGTGCAGTGGCTGTTGCAGCACTTGTGCAGGATGGGGAACTGTTTGGAGTGCTACCACTTTAAAATGGGAAAGGGGAAGGCAGTTTCATTTTCTTTTTACCCCACCAATCACTTTGAATGATTGCATCTAATCTCAAGGTGTTGTGGGCGTGTGATTAACTGAAGTGAACAGGCTGAAATAAACAAAGGAGACTGATTAGACTTTTTGCTATTGGAGAGCCTCATTAGAGCTTAGTTCACGCATTAATGTAGTTCTCCCTTATTCACAAGTAAAGTAATCCAAATAATCAAATATCTTTGGACAGAAATGGCTGTTTTGCTCCATTTCTTGTGTTTTACTCTGGAGTGAACTTTTATTATCTGCTGTGTTTTAATGAAGCCCTGCTTTGAAATTACTCTGCTAGGATGGTTCTGCAGTAAAAAAAGTAAATGTTCTCATAAAAATTCTACCTAGGTACTGGTATTGAAGTATTTGCTATTAAATGCATGCACTTGAGTACTAAAAGCAAGGAAGTCAGTGATCAATGTCTTTAATCACAATGCTTGAGCAAAGATCCGTAATCACTCTCCACACCTGACTGAGGAAGCCAATGCATTTCATTAGGTGCTATTTTATGAAAAGGTATGAGATGAATAAACTCAATTCTTCTGTGCAATATCTAACACATAAATATCCTGTTTGATATCTATGTTAGGGACAGTGTGAGTCACTTTGTCATTACAGATGGATGCTTGTAAGATGCTGATGTTTCAGGCCATTATTGGGACGCTTCACTGGAATAATTCATTTATGGAAAAAATGCATGACTGTAGGGCTTATACACACACAAAAATGCCCACACACACACACACACACTCACACACACACCTGATCCCAGCACAGTCAGCTCATTAGGTAGAAGCTGTCATGGACGATATGGCGTTAAAATGGGAGAAAATGTCTCTAGCGCTGTTTATTTATAGTTCTGCTCAGGAGAGAGAGAGAGGGAACTAAAGAGAGATGGAGAAAGAAAATTAGATAGAGAGAAAAGGAGAGAGAGAGAGAGAGAGAGGGAGGGGAATAGTTTTGCTTTTTCAATCGTAGGGCTGTTGTAAGTGGCCGCGTTTGCTCAACACATCACAAATGCAAATCAGATGTCACAGCGTTTGCAGGTCGCTTGTAAGTTTGCCTTGAAGACAGAAAGAGAAATGATAAAAGGCTGGAAACATGTTCAGGTGCTTTAATAGTTAACAGTGTTTCCCATACATGGATTTAGCTGTGATGGCCCACTGCCTCCAAACTGACTATCATATTAACAGTGCTTCTTGTGTTACATACACACTCTTACAACACCGACTGCACGAACACTGTTTTACCCATTAATCACTACCAGCACGTTTCATTATTTAACGTTCATTCAACCAGGTAATCTCACTGAGATGAAAAAGAAAAATCAAAAACGGCTTAGCCACGAAAGCTGCTTCAAAAACTTGCATAAAAGTAGAAAACGACATATAATGTACCCAAGCAAAGATGCATTTGAAATCACATAAAAGGTAAGTGCAAAGTGAGATTTGCTTCCTGATTGCAGTCGGCAGCGGTCCAATAGCAGACGAGTGTCAGGGGCCAGGCCTAAACAGATCTTGGCTGAGTGTAGACAGCTCCTTATTGAGACTGTCTCGACATCCTTAATAATCATTTTGCACTCACCAAGAGAGTCAAAGCCGCATTTATCAGCCTGAATCAAAAAGTGGGGCTGCAGCAGTGGAGACTGAGTAACAGAGCGTCCCATTCCCCCCCCAGTATGAGACTCCATAGATTCACACAGTTTGCCCAATTAAATTCTGGTGCCAGTGACGAATCAAAACTTAGAATACAAAGTGTCTCCTAAACAGCAGCATCACTCATCATCGTTAGATCTCTTGCCGCTCTCATCTCTTTGGTGTAAAACATCACAGACGGTTGGTAAACATGAACATGCTGTGTGCAGTTTACTGATGTCGTGTTAAATGATTTCTGGGGTATTGAAGTTCAAACAGTTACTTCTTGCTGTCATTTGAGGCCGCCGATGTGCGAAGCTGCCTTGTATTTTTCATAATTTTTTTCTATTTTTCACATTTTAGAATAATACCAAAGACATCAAAACTGCAAAATAACACAAATTGAATTGTGTCAAAATCAAAACTAACTTATATTTTAGATTCTTTAAAGTAGCCGCCCTTTGCCTTGATGGAAAGGCAAAGGCTTTGGAAAGAAATTCATACATAGGATCAACTTCACTATTTATATTTTGTCTAAGAAACAAAATTCAAGCATTTAAGCATACGCCTTTAGATCAAAATGGCTATAAGATAATGAAAAACATAGTACATTCAATCAGGTGTGTCCAAACTTTTGACTGGTAGTGTATTTTGAAATAAACAGTGTATTTGTTTTTAATACAGTGTATTAAAAACCCAAAATGTTATTATTATGATTATTTAGCAATATGCCTTACATGTGACGGTGTTCCAGTTTCTGCCTTTCGAAGAGCACTTGTCTTCCCTTCCCTAAAGGAAAGATGTTTAAACATTACTGACCTATGTGGGCCAAGACAGAGGGAGGGCCTCTGTGAATACTGAGAGGGAGGGAGGGAGGAAGGAAGAGAAGGATGGGAAGGAGAGATCAAAAGGAAGGAGGAAAGGATTGATTGAAGAGTGACAGGAGAGGGAGGGAGAAGAGAGGAAGAGGCTCAAAGGAGAAGGAGGGAGTTAAAAGGGGGAGAGGGGATGTTGAGAGGCAGGAGGGAGGCAGAGGAAGACCTAATTGAGGAGAAAAAGGCAAAGAGAGAGAGAGAGAGGAGGAGAAGTTTGTGAAGGAGAAAGAGAGGAGGGAAAAGGTCGGAGAGGGGGCGAGGAGAAGAAAGACAGAGGGAGGAGCAGGTATGAAGAGAAGAATGAGAGCCTGGGGGGGGAGAGGAGGAGGAGTGTCGAGTCAGATGGAAGGAAGGCTGAGGGAGGGAGGGAGGAAGGAAGGAAGGAAGGAGGAGAAGAAGGAGGAGAGGGTCGGCGCTGGTGGCCTTTGCGAAAGGTTAGTCGCTTGGCCAGAGGGAGAGGTGGTGAATGGCAGCAGCTCTGCAGGGAGGAGAGACCACAGCAACGCCGGACTGCAGGGCTGCATGCCTGGGACACACACACACACACACACACACACACACACACACACACACACACACTCTGAGTCAATCACACACATGCATATACACACATTCTCTCTGTTTCTCTGTCTCTCTCTCACACATGCACACTCATTTTCTCTCCCTCAAAACATACACATACTCACACATTCACTCTCTTTCTCTCTCTCTCTCTCTCTCTCTCTCTCTCTCTCTGATTCACACACACACACACACACACACATTCAGCCTAGTCATCTGACCATAGGGCGTCTTTTCACATGGCATTTAAAGCAAAGCACGCCCGTCCATAGTGAGGACTAATGACATTAAACATTAGCTGACATTTCACATGGGCTGAATTAGCTGAGCTATTGTTCAGAGATGGAGCTTGTGTGTGTGTGTGTGCTTGAGTGTGTGCGCGTGTGTGTGTGTGTGTTTGTGTGTGTGTGTGTGTGTATGTTTGTCTCTGACCAGGATACCCTGCCTATGTCGTGTCATATTTGAACAGAGGGCTAAGTGTGCAGAGAGAGATTGCTTATTAAGATGCCAGCTCTGCGGCTGTAAACTCCTTTGTGCATTTTGTGCTGATTTTTATTGCGTTGAATTTTTAATGTGTGTGCTGCTCTGTGCTGTTGCAGCTTTGTGAACGCTGGGAAGGGAGGAATAATGCAGTTCTCATTTGCGGTGCAGGGAAACCAGACCTCAAAGTTTAAAATTCCTTAAAAAAAAAAAAAGACAATTCCAACCCTCGCCTCTTTCATGGATTTAAATAATTGACTTCCCAGCCATTGCTGCCTTATTAGCTCTCCGGAAACCGAGGTGCTCCTCTCAACGTGACTGTGCTTAAAGGTTAAATAAAAATAACATGAAAAATTCAGGACTAAAAAAAAAAAAAAAAAAAAGTCCTTTCTGCCTGTAGCTCTCATTTTCTCTCATTTCTCCTTGCACGTCTCTATCTTACTAACTCTAAGGTCACTGGAATATATTTTTACACTTATTGTCTGGACATTATAGCTTTGACCTTTGCATTACTATTGCTTACTTGTAATGTAGCTTATCTGGGAAGTTAAGCTCATTCTGCTGCTGCACTCAATGTAAGCCACTCTTGATAAGAGAGTCGGCTAAATGTCTCAGATGAATGAATTCTAGCTGGATCAGAAAGACCTTTAGCATGTGAGTGAAGAGTAGACAGACAAATGAACAGACAGATACAGAGACCCTAGTCACCAAACACACACACACACACACACACACACACACACATGCACACACACCAGAATCAGAAATTAATGGGGACTCGCTGCAAAAATACCCTTGAAACTTCATATAATACCTGTGAAATTAAAAAATGAGGGGAAAACGCGCCTGATAATTAGCAGTAACCTTTTTTTTTCTGCAGTTCACCCCGGTCTCATTTTCGTCATTAGGCTGTCAAATATTCATGGGAGTGTGCGACTACTGTCCCCCGTGGGCCACCATAGGTGATTTGTGAGCACCGATGACTAGGCGATTCTTTCCAGTGTGTTCTGGGTGAGACGAATGGAGTGTTTTTGTTTTTTTTTCTCCTTTTTAATCAGGAAACAGTGGAGAACGCTGCATGAAGCTGTGGCAAATGTTGGCACCATGCAGTCAGCAGTAGGAACTCAGAAAACTCACCGATGGAAAATAGACTATTTGGAGGCAGATAGTGGTACAAATTGAGTGTTTGTTTGCCAATGTGCAACGCAAATGTATTCTATATTATATACTCAAAAACGACCAAAATGCCCCTAAATATCAGATCAAGGGGGAAAAAACACTCACTGAAAACAAAGTGAATGTCTTACCCTGCCACACACACACACACATGTAAGCCCAAAACACATTTAAGCCCATTTTCAGATGAATGCAGAGACCTGGAGGCTACACACTAGTCATTGTGATAGAAGATTTTACTGACGTGTCACATGTCGTTTCCTTCAGACCTGTTTGCCTGTCTAACCCACAGTACCTGTCATTCACCCCTCCCTCTCTCTCTCCCTCTCTCAGCTCTCTGCTCCTCCTCGTCTTCATCCTCCTCCTCCTCCTCCTCCTCCTCTTATCTCCCATCCCATTATTTTTTCATGTCATTACATCTGGATGGGATGCACTCGGGCTCGGCACCCGCACCAGGCAGCACCGGTGAATCGACACTCTGTTCCTTTGCTTATTCTATCACTTCGTTTGTTGTCTTCCTCCCTCTCTCTCTCTCTCTCTCTCTCTCACCTCCCTCCGTCTCTTCAGTTTCCCCTCTCCAATTTATTCTCCTCATCACCGCCGGAGGGCCTCTGGTTGAGAAAACAGCCAATTAGACTGTTTTTTAAGGAATTTTCTAGCAACTTACAAGCAGGAAGGGCTTGAGTGTCTTGTGCGAGGATTGAACCTGCGACCTTTCAGTTACAGTAATGAGTCCTGTTGTGTTGTGGGCTGTCAGGGTGCGTTCAGGACCGTGTGGTAAAGGGAGAGATGTCTCTTTGTTACATACACACATACATGCACACACAGGCACACACACACACAATTTGTAAAGCCTTTCTTGAGAAGGTTAACATGACAAAGGTAAGTCATAGAGTTTGCAGGGTCAAACTGAAGCAGAGGGAGACGAGGATTGACTTCAGGTTGTATTCCAGCAGGTTTGCTCTGTAAGAATGTGTTTAAAAGACTGATTGATAGGACGACTTTTTAAAAAAAGTTGCAAGCCTATTATTAACCACACACTGTGCATATTTGTAGCTATTACTATTCATGTTTAGGATGCTAGACGTTTCATTCGCAGTTGAAAGGCCAAAGGAGTTTTGGGGGTCTAAGAGAAGGCCAACAAATAAAGATAATTATAACTACTATTCAGTCATGGAAGGACATTTTGAAAAGTGTGATTTTCATTTCTAAAATTCATAACAGCTGTCAGTTGACTTGCAGCTTGGCCTTTCTGGGGTGAAGCAGGAAGCCACAAGAGACCGTGATTTACACTGAGTTTCATAACAGCTAACACGAACGCAAAAATGTTCAGCAATCACTTTATCCTTAATCAGTAATTATTAGGGCTGTGCAAAAAAATAGATACAGCTGAGTATTGCAATATTTTTTTTCCATGATACTGTATCGATTTTCCAGCCCTTCGTATCGATACATAAAAATTATTAATGTTTTAAACGGATTTAAAATGTCCTTAAATTTCCCTCAAATCCCTTTGAATTAAATAGTTTTGACTCAATTTGTCCGCTGAGTTATCAATATAATAATGTGATGTACATATTAGACTACCCAGGTGGTACACAGCAAGTTGTATTTTAAGCTCTATTTTTAAGTTTTCAGTAAATTATGTAGAGTATCGCAATGTATCGTGATACAATCGTATCGTGACCCATGTATCGTGATACGTATCGTATCCTGAGGTCCTTGCCAATACCCAGCCTTAGTAAATATTCAATAATGATAATTGAATTGTATTCTTCTGCCAAGGCAATATAGCTCTAGAGTGGTGATTTTTGGTTAGCGCATTAATATTTAAAGTGGCATTCATGAGATCACAGGTTTTGCGGCTGTTTTACAACGGCGTTGAACACGAGCGCTCAGTTAAATGTTGCTGTCTGAAGTTTTGACATCTTCATGGCTTTGTCTTGTTTAAATTCCCTTTCTTTGGCCGTAGCTCACTTGAAAAAACTGCTAGTCGTGTGACTGCGGCTGCGACAAAGCTTGAATAAAAATCTAACTCAGCTCTGGCTTTAGATCAAACTGCTTGCATTTTGTGTTTTAAGCTTCACTTTGCGTGTGTTCCTTGCTTATACAGTGTCACCGTTTGCTGTGCGTGTTTACATGTCTCCTATGAGAAAGCGAACCCATGTCTTCCATAACTCAAGGTGACTCTCGCGTGTTCAGCCTCTTCTGTCCCATCCGAGCTGCGTCGCGCCTTGCAGAGAGCGCCGGAGGTGCAGCTGAAGTTGAAATTGGATAAGGCAAAGATCACATAAAGTCCATATTTGTGCAGCACATCGTTCTGATTTGTCTTGCTCCGTATCTGAAACGGAGTGTAATGATGCTCCTGGTTTGATATGCTGCTTTAAGTTGGAGCTGAAAGCCTGTTGAAAGCCGTGGTGATGATTTATTCACAACTTGTCATTTTGTGATGTGTTGCTCCTTCGCCGTGTCATCTTGTTGTCTGAGGCAGAGATATTTCTGTGCTTGCTACATTTTTCTTTACTCCTGTTTTCTTCATTTTTTTTTTTTTTTTTTTTCCTGAAACAGCTTGTTGCAGTGTCACAAGATCAGTGACAGATCGTAATGGTTCAATTCTTCGGCTCTTCTTCGCCGTGTCCTCTCCTCTCTCATTTTGAGTCAAAGGAGTGTGTGTGTGGGTGTGTGTGGGTGTATGTGTTTGACTGCATGACAAATAAGAGGGAGAAAGAAAGATAATCATGGAGCGACTCCTCTCTTCCTTTCATCGTATCATTTCAATAACAGAGCTTCTTTTTGTCCTGCTTGCCACGTGAAACAAGGCCATGTGGAACAACATCTAAGACTTGCTCTCTCTCTCTCTCTCTCTCTCTCACTCACACACACACTCACACACACACACACACACACACACACACACACACACACACACACACACACACAGGTTCCCCCATCCAGGAAAGGTCACGCTTAAATCGTTGTTTTATGTGTTCTCCCTTTCAAGTTACTGTGGTAATTTCTGAAGATTTTTGATACAAATTATTTTTTATCTCTCTCTCTTTCACACACCCACACACACCCACACACACACACACACACACACTAAGAAGACACAAACACCATTCCTATGCAAGTCACCGTGAATACTTTTAAGTGTATAGGGAGAGATTGCTTATAAGATGCCAGACGATTTGCATGCATCTGTGTGAGCATGTGTGTGCGTGTTCTTGCGTGACTGTGTGTGTGTGTGTGTGTGTGTGTGTGTGTGTGTGTGTGTGTGAAACAAGTGTGTGATCCCTGTGTTATTTCCACACTGGCTGGCCTTGGGGTTCCTCCGGCCTGGACATCCTCCAGCAGCAGGGGAGTGGAGTAGCGGAGCGATCCCAGCCACGGTGCTGCATGGCTGGCTACATTAGACCCAGGAGGAGCCCCCCCCCCCCCCCCCGGTGCGACAGCTAAAATCCCCGGCTCCGGTGCATCTGGGTCCCCAGATGTGGGTGTGAAAGCAGCGTTGCCTCCATATGCTGCCAACACATGCTGACCCTCCAGAGAGCCTGCTGAGTTTATTTAAGGCCCTCGCTCCAGGTGTCAGCGCTGCTCAGAGTTCAGTGACATTGTGCAGGGATGTAGCGGAGGGTAAACCCACCTGAAGGCAGTTTCACCAC
Organism: Centroberyx affinis; assembly: GCF_046629955.1. Lineage (NCBI taxonomy): Eukaryota > Metazoa > Chordata > Actinopteri > Beryciformes > Berycidae > Centroberyx > Centroberyx affinis. The sequence goes on from NW_027281466.1 coordinate 131,512, forward strand.
CTTTTTTAGACTGTTTTAAATCTTTAGGATGTAAATTCTTAGTATATGTCATAATAAATGGCATTAAACTGGTGTAAGTTATATGAAGAGAGTGTCTTTTAAGGAGGGAAAGCATAAAATGATACTTCACTTTTTTTGTGTTCATTTTGGTGGTTGTTTGCCTCACGGTGATCGCCGACTCGAGGTTGTAGTTTGCCATCCTTATTATTTACCACTGTGTCAGAGGTTGTGTGTGTGTGTGTGTGTGTGTGTGTGTACTTCTCCTTCCCCTACCCAGGCCGCATTTGTAAATAAGAGTGTGTGTTTTCAGTCAAACAGCCCGGTTTTCTTACAGCCATCTCAGTGCAGGATGTTTTGGCAGGATGTCATTGCTGGCATGATGGATTGACTGTGCGTGTGTGTGCGTGTGTGTGTGTGTGTGTGTGTGTGTGTGTGTGTGTGCCAGTGGGGATTTGAAGCGATGTGTGTGTTTGGAAGAGAAGAGGAAGACTGTTCTTCCTCTGTTTCACTCTGTCTTTCCTTCCTCCCTTCAGCTTGTAAAGAGTCTCTGTCCTATAGACAGAGTTGGCTGTGTGTGTGTGTGTGTGTGTGTCCTTATTCTTGTTGTTCTGCCCTTGAGAGAACCAGACCAGTTATTTTGGCTGATCCTCACTTTTGCAAGAGGCTAGATTAGGGTCAAGGCTAGAATTGGGATTAGGTTTATTTTAGGTTTTAATGTCCCAAATACATACATGACAAACTCTTTCTCCTCTCTCCAGTGTCATAAAACCTCCAGTAGTGCTTGGTGAATTGGTGTGTGTTGCTGGAAAGTTTGTCTCAGCTACAAGCTCAGATATAATTGTTGATTTAATTTATTTCATTCTCATTTAAGCTTCATATCTTTATAGATAATAGCAACATAATTTAACTTGGTGTCTATTACCTAAGATCTGTAGTTTGATTTCTTCCATTTCTACCACTTCTTGTACCAAGTCTTGTATTCACTGCATTTGTTTTTTACTTTTATATCTCTACTGGTATCTACTGTATCTTTATCTATACTGGTTCTTTTCCATTCATGAATATGAGGTTTACTTGAATTGACGATGGCTAGTTAGAGGTCAAGGTTTAGGGTTGAAGTTAGTGTCGGGTGTCAATAATAATATTGTCCAGGTCAATAACAAAGCCCTCCTGTTTTGTCTGAATTTAGTTGCTTTGACAGCTGTACAGGTGTTACTGTGTAGTCTCAACCAGGAGGAGAGAGGGAAAGAAAGAAACAGAGGGATAAAGGAAGAGAGACTGAGAGAGAGAAAGGCAAAGTTACAGCCGAGGTGAGGAAGAGGGGGAGATAGAGGAAGAGAATGAAAGAGAGGAAGAGAGAGATGGAGGAAGATGGACTGAGAAGAGTGAGAAAGGAAAGAGAAAGAGGGATAAACGGCAAGAGCAAGAGTGAGAGAAAGAGAGACAACTGACGTAACAGCAAGAGAACTGAGAGAGTGAAAAAGAGAAATGAAGGGATAGAGGAAGAAAGACAGTGAGATAAAGAGAACAAAAGCAAGAGAGTGAAAGTGAGAGATTGTGGAAAACGGATGGAGAAAGTGGGAATCAGAAAAAAGAGAGAGAGGGGGACAGAGTGAAAAAGAGAGAAATGGGCAAATAGAGGAAGAAAGAGAGAAAAAGGCCAAATGAAAGTGAAAGTGAGAGGTTGATGAAAACAGAGAAAGCAGGAAAGAGAGAGAGAAAGAAAGAGATATAGGACAGAGAGACTGAGAAAGAGAGAGGTAGAGGACAACAGATTGAGTGAGGAATAGAAAAACAGAGGGATCGAGGTAGAGAGACAGTGAGAAAGATGACAAAGTTAGAAAGGGAGAGAGAAAGTGAGGAAAGAGAGTGAAAGGGAAATAGAGAGAGGCAGAGGAAGAGTTGGAAAGAGAGTGAAAAAAGACAAAAAAGAGACCGAAAGTGAGGTGGAGAGAGACGGTGACGAAAGAAAGCAAGAGAGAAGGTTGTAGAGGAAGAAAGACAGAGAGGGAAAAGAAAGAGAGGGATGCAGGAAGTGAGACGGAGGGAGTACGAGAGAATGAAAGAGAGAGAGAGAGAGAGAGAGAGAGAGGGATCTACTCAGTCTGGCAGTTGAGTGTTGCAGTGGTTGTTAGTCACACTTTCCTAACTGTAGGCTGGACTGGAGACAGTTTCTCAGAAGAAGGTTTTAAGGATTTTTTTACATCAGATCCTCTTCTTAGCATCTTGGTTTTTTTTTTCTGTGTGTTAGTTAAATTCATTTGGACTCTACACTGAGAGACTGGGACGTTCCTCACCTGGACAGAAATGCTAAAAAAAATGCTGCTTTTTTTAAGCTAAAGGTCAAGACCAATCCGGAAGTAATGCTCAAGTTCAGCACCACCCACTGCTCCAGGTGTGTGTACGTTTCTGTGTGTGTGTGTGTGTGTGTGTGTGTGTGTGCAGTGTTGTCTCTACCTGCTGCAGTGTGCTGTGTGTGTGTATGCAGTTCATTTAGTATTTTAATGCGTTTTCCATTAGCTGCTGATTTACTGTTTTGTTTGAGGGAAGGTTTATGACGAGAGAGACAGGATTTTTACAGCTGGCAGTAAAACCGGTGTTGTCCCGTATTTCACCGGCCTGACGGCTCCTGTTTCGGCATGAATTGTGTCTCTGTGTTCAGGTTTTGTGTGTCCGTTTAACATGCTGTGGTGTTGTTAACTCTCGCTCTATCTCTCTCTCTATCTCTCTCTATCTCTCTCTCTCTATCTATCTCTCCCTCCAGCCACAATGAGCGAAAGGTGACCTGCAAGCACCCGGTGTCAGGCGTTCCCTCCCAAGACAACTGCATCTTTGTCGTAAATGAACAGTAAGTCTCTCTCTCTCTCTCTCTTCACACACACACACACACACACACACACACACACACGCACGCCATGTTTCTGATTTCACAGCTGATTTCAAAGGGTTAAGGTGTGGAAAACACTTTGTACACGGAGGATCTATTCGGTTCAAAGAGCAGAAGACTGTTGCGGTTGCACTGGGCAGCTCCCACATGTGAAAGTGTGTAAATCTTATGAATGTGAAGCTGCTTCAACTTCTCCCTGGATAAAAAAAAAAAAAATGGGTAAAAACAGGTTTACAGGTTTACTATTTCTGGTGATGGAATAGGGTGAAATCACATGTTTTTTGGTGAAAATGTGTGTGTGTTTTGAGCACCATCTCTAGGCATGTTAAAGCACAATTTGTCCCGCAACTATTGTGAAGAGAATGTCTTTTTAAAACGTTATGAGCAGAGACGTTGTGTTCGGTCTCCAGGCAGCTGTGGGGCTTTTTAACAGAGAATACAGTGTGCAGCCAAACAGAAGCCGACCGCGGCTTCTTTTGACGACATCGACGCCCACGCCGCCGGAGCGCCTACTATTCAGTGGGTTATCACAGTGGCCCGCTCTGTACGCATTGTGACGCAAAAAAATAAAATAAATAATAATCAGAGTAGAATCCAGCTGCTTTACAATAGAGCAGAGCGCGGCGTCTCTGTCGGGGCGTTTTGTCTGAGCCTCCTGGAGGCGGCGGCTGAATAGAAAGCAGAGGATTGTGCTGCTGTTAACGCACACGCAAGAACACTCACGGTAATCGTTCCGGTTGTGTGATCTACACCTCAGCTCTCTCTCTTTCTCTGTTTCTCTCTCTCTCAGTCGCCCCCCCCCCCCCTCTTCTCATACTGATTAGATACTAAACTATCTGTCTGTCACTAGAGGACTAGAGGATTATCAGGCCGAGTTCCATCCTGATTTGCAGAGAATCAGAGGAAAAAATCCAAATCGGAGGCTCGGTCAGGACCGGTGGTCGGCAAAAATGATCTGGTATCTGGTTTTTAGGGCTGGGCGATGTGTATTTTTAAGCTGAATGGCGATACACAATATATATCTCGGTATTTTCTACGAAGTGGGCTACATGTTCAGTTGTAAGTAGGGCTGGACGATATGGACAAAATAAAATATCACAATATTTTTGACCAAATACCTCGATATCGGTATTGCGACAATATTGCAGGGATGACTATTGGTGCTTTCACAAAATATTTACACAGTGAGATTTTTGATAAATAATCATCAGTAATGTGGATATAATGACTAAGTGGGTAAAGGCAAATAATAGAACAGCTAGAACAGTCTGCTAAGTTCAGAAAATGACATCACTTTACTGTAATGCAGCCTTTAAAACCAGGAAAAGTCAACACTTATGCCATATCACGATATTACGATATCCAAAATCTAAGACGATATCTAGTCTCATATCACGATATCGATATAATATCGATATATTGCCCAGCCCTATTTACAGATTCAATGTTGACCAGCCCGATCGACATGTTTGATATTTATGACTCGACATCTGCGTTGGTCCTGAGCAAGTGGAACTATTTGCCGTCTGCCTCCATTGTTGTTTTTGATTGGTGTTGCGTTGGATCGCACGAGTTCCTGCGAGGTGACAGGTCCTGATGTCAGCAGGATAATCTCAGTTATATCTTTTAAGTGTGTGATGCCCCGTCTTCGCCTTGTCGTCTACATATTGTGAACACACTGATGACTGAGAGACAAAACAAGTCTCTGAAATCCGTCGTTACGTGTGTTGATGCAATGCATTTTTTTTTTTTTTTAAACATCTAGTGTGTCCACAGAAAAAAACCCATCAAGCCATGTCACAGAACAGGGATTCAGTACAAGACAATCTGGACTTTCTGACGTTGTTTCCACATTTTCAACTCTTTGACACTTTTACTAAAGTGTCAAACGTTTAAAAAATTCAGTGCTGAATTCGATATTTCACAGTGGCATCAAGGTAGTAATTTTGGTCGTGGTGACAGTCCTGCTCGTTACAGACCGGTTGCCTCATCCGTCCCACCAACTGACTGTCTTTGTCTGTCTCTCTCTCTCTGGCCATCCATCTTTCTCTGTTGTCTATTTCTCTGCCTGTCTATCTATCTTTCTCTGCTCTCTTTCTATCCATTTTTCTCTACTGTATGTCTCCAAGTCCAACTTTCTGTCTTTCTTTGCCTGTAAATCTTCCTCTGTCTATCAGTCTTTCTCTGCTGCCTGTCAGTCCTTTCTGTCTGTCTCTCTCTCTCTGTGTGTCAGTCAGTCTGTCTGTCTCTTTGCCCATAAATCTTCCTCTGTCTATCTGTCTTTCTCTGTACGGTTTGTTTACGCCAGACATGCCACAGACTCACAAACAAAGTAAGAAAATCTCTTTGAAAGTTTTTTTTTTTTTCTCTCCGCTGTCTGAATGACAGACTGCTGGATGATCATGCTCATCAACTCTGAAATGGGATCCGTTCCTCGGACGACGCGGGTGAATCGCGCACAATACCAAAGAGAAACTGCTTTTTCCTCGAAGAGACAAAAAAGTAAACGGCAAGGAGTCGAGATGACGGGCTGAAATTTAGGACCGGAGCTTCCGAGAAGACAAACAAACTGGAGCAATTACACGCTCCACCTCCAAAAGAGTCGCCAGGACGGCATTTCAATCCATTCTTGCCTTCGAACCATGGACTGTGGAGAGACAGCAGAGATGCCCCACACACACACACACACACACACACACACACACACACCCTCCCCCCACCCGTTTTACTGCTAACAAGTTTAGTCGAGCTGCACTTTGAGTGACAGCACCTCTTTCTCACACTCTCTCTCTCTCTCACTCCATCGCTGCATCCCATCCCAATTATCTCTTCTGTCACACTCCTCCTGTTAGGGAGTGCACAGGTGTCCGTGTGTGCGTGTGTGTGTCTGTGTCTGTGTGTGTGTGTGTATGTGCAAGATATGTAAATAAGGCGCGCGTGATTTGTATTTTTAAACTTGTTGAGCACGGTGGAAGTGAGAAAGTCGCGGCAGACGAGACGTGTTTAACGGCAGCGATACCGCTAATGAGAGTTTAACCTTGTTGCACCCTGACTGGCATGAAAATGACGGCTGAAACCAGAGCGCTCTTACTTTGAAGTTAAATCCAAGTAACCCAGAGGCCTGACGAATGTACTTAGTCCTGCACACGCTTGTTGTTTAAGCCTCTTTACACAGTTTCAGACTTTTTTTTATTTTGCCTCCTCTCGATTCTCAAAGTTAATTAATAAAATTGTTTTTGACTCACGTACTTGATAACATAATATTTCATTGATCTCTGTAGGGAAATTCTCTTTTTTCTTGCACCCCTCCACAGGGAGATTCGACTGTGGGGCCAGCAACAGATGCCTAAAACCAATTTTGTGCAATTATACAATAGATTTTCATCATTTGTGTCGATATGAAATTGCAAAAATGATTTACTGTGCTGCAGTTCCAGTGATCAAACACCCGAATTATCATGTTAAATTTCGTTATGGGGATTAGGAAGGATTTTGAACCCCGTTCAAGGCAATTTATTAAGCCTACATGTCAATATTTGCCGGCACAAGAGTACATAAATCAACATGAACAGATGAATCTTTTAGAAGTCATTTGTACTTAGTCCTGCACTCAGGACAATTTATTGCTCACATTTGCTTTGTAACAAGCCTGAACTCTGAAACCGCTGGATAAATGCCCTACTTCAGTTTTCCTCTGTCAGCCCTCAGTAGGTCTATATGATATGATCCAGGCTCTATTTGCATTATAGAAAGACACAATTGGACTATACTGGCACAGAAAAAATGACCTGATTGGTAAAAACCTTTTGGTAGGAACCACCTTTTGTGGCTTACCTACCAATATGTCCTTGTTGAAGACATACTGGGTAAAGTCATTGTTGTAATTACCTAAAAACCTACCCAGCATGTCAGCAACAAGTGTCAAAAAAGCCGACTTTAGCCTCCCAAAACATCAGAGGAACTATCCTATCTCCTTTATATACCCATTCACCAAGAGGTAGGACACTGTTTTAAACACAATTTATAGCCATGTTTGACATGACATTTCAAAACAATGTGATGTGTTTTGAAATTGTTTTTAGCTATGCTTGCTTGCTACTCTGTTAGCCAGGCTAGCTAGCAAGCTAAATGCTGCATTGCATTGCATTGTGTGACCGTGGCTTTGCCAGCACTTCCTGCCGAGTGACAATTCATATTGTATTCTGTTACATCACTACACAGCCATCTTGGTAGGAAAATAACAGATGATTATAATAAATTAACAGGTGATTATAATCAAATGACCGCTATAGCAAATGAGCTGTGTATATGGTAAAGCACCCTATTGGTAGGAAATGCATGTGACATCATGGGAATCCTATGAATTGGACCTTGAAGTCCTCATATGTGGCTATAGCATTGGTGCCTTGGTCAAGGACACTTGAGCTGGGCAGATGTTTTCCAACACAGAAGCTTCAACCCAGGTTCTTTTATCATTAAGCCACTCTCACTGTTTTAGCCTTTTTACATTGTCTCTGCCTTTTTGATTTTTTTCTCAAATTATTTCTAAAGTTTATATTTGAATCACACACTTGGTGGAGTCACAAGGGCCTTGGTGCCACATGAGCCCCCAGGACTCCTGAGTTCTTCTCCTCCCTCTCCTTCTCCTTCTCCAACTTTTAAATGAATATGAATAGAAAAGAGCACAAGCCCTAAGCTTTCCCTCCAGGCTCAAGATCTTCTTAGTCTTAGTGCACACTCAAGATTTAACCCAGAAGCCTATAGGCTGTTGTAGAGGCGATTCAGGCGTTGCTCGAGGAATTGCTAAAAAGCAGCATTGCTTGGTTTCAATCTCCGAGGTCACCAAACGTGTCCGCACGTGGAATGCAGAAACATCACTTTTTTATGACCGAGGATCTTTTTTCAAGTTGGTCTTTCTCTCTGGTTTCTTGAAAAGATGAGAGTGTTTGAAATATGGAGGCTGTATTTTCTCTCAGGAGGCTTGAATGTAATTGCATTGAAATGAGCTACAAACTCTCTCTCTTTCTCCATCAGTCCCCATCTCTCTCAATTGCATGAAATATTTGAATGAGTAGGTTATTTACAAAGCCAAAGGTTTTAGATATTAGGAAACACAGAATATTTGGAAACTTTTTCAGTCTCATTTGAAAAGTTGAAGTGTGAAAGTTAAATATCAACAATAACAATTGCAACTGACTCTATGTATCGGTCCTGCAATTTCTCTATATTTTATACACTGCTACACAATGTCAAAGCATCATGTGTATGCATGCACACACACACACACACACACACACACATACAGTACTGTGCAAAAGTCTTAGGCATTATGTCAAAGATATCCATAAAGCGAAGATGCTAATGCGAAGAAAACTAATGAAATGAAAAGTTTCTGAATATCAAAAATTTACACTAAACAGCAGTCTACTGGCACACTAATGCAGAAAACAAATAAACATCTAAGACTTCTAAGAAATTTATATAAAAAACCTAGGGTGCCTAAGACTTTTGCACAGTACTGTATACAGTGGTGCCACAGTGCTCCATTGTTGCTCCATTGCTCTATCCGTGCAATCACACTGCGAGCAACACAATCAACACGTCGCCTGAAGTCCATTCATCTCCTATTAAGATGAGCGACAAGGCAAACTCGGCCGATGTGTGGACGTCAACAAGCTTGTCAGCTGAGAAAAGCCACGACCGAACTTTTCACGGTCATCCGCCATTAACAGCCAATCAGATTTCCGCGCCTGCTTGTTTCCCTGCCGGTGTGATTTAATTTCATGAGCAATAGTTCAGCCTGGCAAGTGCAAAACGGACAGAAGTTGATTCCAGCCGTTCAAAGCTTTCCAGTTCTCTACAACTTTTATTTGAAAGACTACAGGAGTAAACGCATCAAAAACGATGCTTGGAGAACGGTTGCATCCATCGTTGGGGTCGATGGTAAGCTCTTTCATTCTTTCTGCTTATTTTTGAGTAATGCTGCCTACCTGCTATGATGTTATGGCGATACGAAAGCAGTGAAAAATGCATGGTCTCCCTGTTCGAACTTTGTAGCTGCAGACCACTACATCGTGCAGTCAGAGGCTCTCTCCACAATCGATCAGAACGGAGCAATCCATTGACCGAGTTTCTCACAGTGTGAATGCAGGGTAAAGGAAGGAATACTTTCAGCGCTACGGACAGCACCCGTTCTCCCGCCGTAGACCGCTGGGAAAGAAAATCGATGGGCAGGTATTACCCCGGTGATCTGCCCTGCGCTCGGGAAGTTAGCCACGTGTGCGCTCGCGTTCACCGATTTCCAGTAATCTCCTCTAGCTCCCTCCGAGCAGAAGAAAGCCCCGGAGCCTCGGAGCTGCACCGGGACTCAACAGGTCAGAACCGCCTTCACCCCCATGGTGCGGTAAACGCTGTTAATGCTCTCTTGTCGCCGTTGCCAACTGGTGCACTGTTGTGGATTTTCTGGAACCGGTCGGGCTGAAGGTGTGGATTGAATTTTGTTCGGGGATTAGTGAGTTTCGCGATGGAGGAACCTGGTGGTTTAAGTGGGACCGACCGCAGCTTGGAATGGAGTTGGACGCCATTACTGTACTAGTGTCCAGCCTCGCTTCTTTTCTCCTCCATGATGACACCCTGACCAGGAAGAACACTTTCCCTCTCTCCCCTGTGGAAGAAAACTCCTGCTGCGAGAGTGGCATTTTGACTTTGGTTTATTCAATCTGCAGGCTGGGAGTCAAGGAACTCAAAATCTAGATGATTAGATTAGAGTTTCAGAGTGTTGAATATTCACGATTATGTTAATGCAGATAGAATATAATACAGCTATTGGTCAAAAAGTATAAGATCATATGAACAAGACTGAACAACCAATGATAATTATAGTTGTAGCACTTTAAAGAGACGAGTAATAAGAGCTGAGCACCTTCTTCTAAGACAAGTTATTATTTTGTCAATGTTTTCCATTAGATTTGGGCATTTTGCACATTCCAGGCCCACAGTTTTGTACACACAAGATGTTACATAAAAAAGGTGTAAATATGGGTCAAAGGTTATATATTAAGCCCTTGCACCCCGACTTTCTCGACTTCCCTTAAATTTCCCTTAAAGTTAGGAAAAAGAAAAATGTCCATACTGTACAACAGTGTCACATCCCTATTCTGTATCTGCTCGCTCCAACGCTTTCTTGAAGCTCTAGCTGCTGATATTGTGAGTGAAATATTCAAATACAAGACGCCATGTTTTTATGGCTGCACCATTACATCAAATGGAAAAAAATCTAGATGTTTGTGCATCATTTTATACATGTTTCTCTGTAATTCAGTATGACATATTTGGTATCTTTGGAAACCTTGGGATCATGACTAGAATATAAAATAAAGTTCTGTGGGTTTGAACAAAGCTTGGGAGCGCAACATGCGTTTGTAATATAGTGAGCGTATAGGAATGTTGCTTAATACAGGTACTTTTCCATTTCTTCCTCAACACCCCCTACATGTTCCCTCCACACTTAATAAAAGTGACTTTTTGCTGAACTTCGAGGTGACTCCCTTACTCCAGCTAGTCTACTGAGTTTACCTTTTGCAAGGTGAAGTTTCCACAAGACACACACACACATACGATTTATATGGATTAAAATCTCCACCTCTTTCCCCTCGCCGTCTCACTCTGTCTCCATCCTTTCTTCACTGTCTCTCACCTCCTCACCTCCTTCTCCCGAATCACAATAGGATTTGTGCTCCTGCTCTGCCTCGGGCTCTTTAATGGGAGTTAGTTCTCCACAACTCTTCACCTATTAAAATGTCACTCAGTGATAAGAAGCTAAAATTAAGAGATTCATAATATCCAGATCCAAAAAGTTGTTTTTTATCCCCAGGGGAAGTTTTCTTCTCATCTCATTAGGATGTACTCTGCGCTTCTGCAGCTCTTGCTGTTGTTAATGATTCTCTATTTTCTTTTTTTTCTGTTTCGTGATATATTCAACTCTCTAATGTCTTGTTCTGTTCACCCCCCTGATGTTTTGTTAATGGCGTACTTGTCTCCCTGTCCTAACAAGTTTAGAAGCCTAGGAGTTTCAAAAGACGCGTCGAACCCGTCTGCCTCAGCTCTGACCCTTTGACACTCTCTCTCTCTCTCTCTTTCTTCTTTCTGTCTCTGTTCCTGCCTCCTCCGTCTGTCTCCTCCCTTAATTATTAACAGAGATTCTGCTTTCACGTCTTCGGTTGTCTGATTGTACAAACAACAGAGAGAGAGAGAGAGAGAGGGAGAGGGGGGGGGGGAAACTGAATGATAACGAGACAGACAGTGAAAGACGGAAGAGGAGGCTGAAAATCTCAGAGAGAGAAGGAGAGAGGGAGAGAGAGAGAGGGAGTGGTTGTACGCTAATGGGAGCCACTGAGCGGCGGTTGGCTGATGAGTTGATCAAAGCAGCGTCTGGGAAAGCCGAAGGAGAAATAGCATGGCTTTAAATTAATAAACAGATTGCCTGAAGGGAGGGACTGATAGATTGGTGTTTAAAACAACAAAGTGTTTTGGGTTTGACTGCTACAGCTTCCTGCTATCAAATGGACACACACATACTCACAGACACACATACACACACGTAAATCTAACCACCATCCGTTTGTGCATACAAAACCAAAACATTTTACAGTTGCCCAATGTGAGAAGTACCTTCATTCACTTATTGTTTCATGTTTTCCCTAATGTTATGATTTCAAATTCAGTTTTTTTTATCATGTATACCACGACTGAATTTGAGTTGAACCTGACGCTATATGATTTATTTTTATTTTGTCATCCTCTCCCCCTCCCTTGTTCTGTTTCTAGTGTGAGTTGTGGAAAGCTTGTCCACCCTGACAAGCCCGTAGAGGCTCTCACCAGGTAATGAACCTCCACACCATTAACGCGGGTCTGAAGAATTGCTTTGGCTTTAGTTTCCCTATCAGCCTTGATGTTTTGAATGTTAGTCTGCTATTGTTAGTGACTTGAAAACTTGAAGTTGCTGCTTTGTTGCGCCCCTTAACTGAAAAAACAGCTTTGGATTTCCCTTTGAATGGCCCTTAACTGAAAAACAGCTTGTTAGCTTTGGATACGTTTGCATGCACACTAATAATCTGATCTGATTGAAGCAATACTATAGCAATTGCCATGTAAATTCCTTCAGATTAAGGTCTTAATCGGTGTAAGCGTAAACCAACCTGACAGTCTAGTGTGTAAATGTAAATCCATGTGAACCATGTGCAAGTTTAAAACAAACAGTCATCTAAATCTTGGTGAGTATCAGCCTAATCTGTTGATTTTATAGTGGAATGCTATTCATGATAAGGAGACATTTTTCAGGTAAGTAAACAATCAATGTAATGATTTTTCCAGTTTTCCAGTTGCCTGGTAACTATTTTTTATTCAGACTATAATTCAAAACCAGTCAGGATGCCTCTTTAAGCTTTGTCTTGAGCTGCATTCATCTTTTATTCCAGGATTCATTCCTCTGCTTGGAAATTCTTCTTCTTCTTCTTTTTTTCTGCCTCTTTCTAACACTAACTTTATTTCAGACTCTGCGTGTGTTGAATTGCCTGATGATCCGCTATGCCACGCTAATGCAAAGGGATATTCTGGATGATTAATGTGTATGCCATGTGATCTGTCTCCAGCATGCGGCTGGCAAAGTAAAACTTTCCTTGCTGAATAATAACCCAGTGTGTAATTTGATAGGAACTAACGCTTTGTTGCCGTCTGAATCAAATTAAACCCTTTATTCCCTCAGCAGTGGCTTGTATTACTTCTGAAATGATGACATCAAGTGGGCTCAGAGAGTGACAGACTGCTACCGTGCTTTTCTCACTGCTCGCATACACACACACACACACACACACACACGCACACTCAGACAGGGTATAAAAGCTAGAGGAACCAACTAACACATCACAACACAGTAAGCAATCCTATGTGAATGAATCTCTTTCTCCTCCCAGCTCACAGCTAAGTCTCTTAGAAAAACTAAGACTTATTGATCCAATCCAGACACATAAAAGGGAGGAGAGTTCCATTATTGAAAAATACACCTCAAGTAATTCTCACAGCTAGAGGATAATGTCGCTTAAAATGCAAACATGAATCGGTACAGGAAATTACCTTAAAGGAGAATACCGGTGTCATTTTGAGTTATAGCCCATTTCTGCCTACTTCTAGTTTACAATTTCCCCCAATGCATACTGCATATAATTAGATTTTTTTTTTAACATATTCTCATTTTTCACTGTTTTTTAAAGTTCATACTTTACCGTATGAAACCTAGCTTGAATTTAGCTGCAAAGACGCCCTAAATAAAAACACATGGATGTGACAGTACAGTTTGTAAGGCGACATGTTTTGCAGGGATTATTTCCCTGAGATTGACAGTAACATAATGTGTGACATAATGTGCACACTGATAATGAAAGTTGCCTCTCAACTTGGGCACAATGAAATAACCATATGACAGAAACTTTAACAAAATCAAATTCTGGCTTCATGTTTACTGTGATGGATTCTCTCGCTCTGTGGAAGTTATTTTTCATATTGAACTAAGAATGAATGGCAGCAAATGTCTTCTTCTGAAGGGAGGAAAAGAGCGCTGATACCTCCTACTACACTGACTGTGTGCAGACAAACCAGGAAGGCTATAGATGAGAGGGGCAACCTAGATCATTGGCACAAACTTAAAAAAACACCAGTTTATACTTAAATAGGTAATTAGTCAGATACTTTCTACCCCTTTGATTGGCAGACTCTCTTATTACATTGTTTAGGTCAAAAAGTAGTGTTTGTTGTAATAGTAGTAGGAGTAGTAGGAGTAGTAGTAGGAGGAGTAGTAGGAGGAGGACTAGTAGTAGGAGTAGTAGGACTAGTAGTAGGAGAAGGACTAGTAGTAGTAGGAGTAGTAGAAGTAGGAGGAGTCGGAGTCGGAGTAGTAGTAGGAGGAGTAGTAGGAGTAGTAGGAGTGGTAGGAGTAGGAGTATTGGGAGTGGTAGGAGTAGTAGGAGTAGTAGTAGGAGTAGGAGTAGTAGGAGTGGTAGTAGGAGTAGTAGGAGTAGTAGTAGGAGTATTAGGAGTGGTAGGAGTAGTAGGAGTAGGAGTAGTAGTAGTAGGAGTAGTAGTAGGAGGAGGAGTAATGGCAATAGTAGCATTCACAGTACAAGTTATTTTGTTGTTTTCACAGTGAGAAATTGCTCTATGGCTGAAACCACAAAGCAAGATAACACACAGACCAAAGAACAAATTAGGACACTCGGCTTAAATAGAATTTGTCAGTAACATCAGAAACATACAGAGCAAACAAACACTGGTGCCTCCACCGCTGGGAAGCCTCACCACAAACAAATGGATCAGGGGAAAACTCCCATTTTGCTCGTTCCTATAAGCTTTCTGATCCCGCTTAGATGGCTGGCGTAACGGCCAGTATCAGCCGCGCTCACCGGTTTCATCAGCGAGTCACTGGAGCGAGAATAAACAGACCGGCAAAAAGGAAAGAGCATGGGAAGGGTTAGGGTGAAGGGAGCGAGAGAAAGAGAAGAAAGGTTAATAAAGGGTAAGATAGCCGAGCAATTGAAAGATGAAAAGGGAGATGAGATGAGACAGTGGGAAGGATTAAAAAAGAGAAGGGGGAAAAGAGAGATTGGCTATGCGATCAGTGGGCGATTGTATGTGTGTAGTCACCCTGCCTTAGTTGTAGGGCTCTTGTCACCAGAGGCAAGTGATGGCCTCCTCTCTCACACACAATCAATTGGCCGACAATTCACCGCCACTGACATAACCACAAAATGGGAGCAATTTCAGAACATCCGCCTCTGGCACAATGGCTCCCTGTTTTCTAAAGGCTAAATGCCATCGCTTACAGAGACTTCACACACGGGCAATTGAGAATGGTATATCTTAATGCTGACAGCCAGGCCGAAAAATATTTCATAATGAATGTATTCTGACTCTGGATACTGTGATGAGTGGTTTAAAGTCAGCCGGGGTCACCGGGCTGCTGTGAGTGAACAGTCTCGCACGTTCATCCCCCAAGCTGAAGCTGTGGGCGTGTTAGGAGATTTGAACACATTGATGAACCTCGCTCTAATGCGCACTTTTCTTCTTCATGTAGGAGAGAGCGTCACGTCAAACTGTGCGGCCAAGTTTGGCAGTTAAATGGTTCCTTGCTTTCATACACACCTTGTAGAGCATCCAATCCTCATTTCGGCAAATATTCAGTCCACTAAGTAGCACTTTTTTTTTTTTTTTTAAATGTTGTCTTTTGAAACCAGACTGTAGGAAACACATCTGTCAGCAGTGTGAAGTTAAAGGAATGAGAAGTTTTAGAAGTTGAAATTGTGTTAATGTGAAAATAAATGCTGCTAGGTGGATCAGATCTGTGCTGAAATGAGGACTGGACCCTAACATTTCAGAAAAAGCCTTTGCAGATCTTCAACCTTATCTCTATTAATTTGCCATAGTGTGACATGCCTATATTCACCATTACAGTTGTCAATACTCTTTGTATCTCTTCACATTCATCCTCCCAAATCCTTCACCTGATGATGCAAGCACGGGCTGAGCAGTAGCAAGAAAGACTAATTTCGTCTTCAAGACAATCAATCATTAATCATTAATCATTCATTTTTACCAGATAAAACTGTGAGACTTTGACACCAGGAAAACTAAACTGTGTTGTTGTAGTATTTCTTGCTACTGTTCGGCCCGTACCAAGAAATGGTGGTGAATAGAGCCTGCCTATGAGATGCAGAGCGTATTTGACGAGTGTAATGGTTTATATAAGCATGCCATACTATGACAATTACATAGAGATAAGGCTGAAAATGGGTGAAGCGGTCCTATGTCATGTACCACTAGATATATATGTGTACATTTGAGCAGGGAAAATTGAAACTGGCAAATATTGGCATTCAGTTTGATGTGAGGTTCTCTTCTGCATCAATAGAGAAAGAGAGTATGGCATGAAATTGGAGCTGAGTACAATGTAAACACTGACAAATTAATGTAATAACAGTTAGCCGCTGCAGCAGGGGCCGACCTGCTTGTGTAGCTTTTGGGAAGCCCTGTGTGAAATTTGGATTGGGGCCTTCATGTCCCTAAACTACTCTAAAAGGCATAATTAGCCATAAGTTCAATTCACCGCTGCAGCTCTTAACTAATGCCAGTAATTTAACCCCTATTAAGTGTTAAGTATTAAATGTGACAAGCTAACTAGCCTTAAGTGGTTTTGCCGAACTGAGGGATGGATAACTGTTGCAAATATCCAGCACTATACAAAATTTCCTATTTAAAAATTCATTATGTAAAGGCCGCTGAAATGCTGAACGGGTCAAATGGATGGCATCAACTTTTCTGGAGACAAATTTAAATCTTCTGAATACATTTTGCCTCTTTTCTAATGGTAATTTGACATTTAAAGCTAAATTTAGGAATATTTTTTCTGTACTGACACGATAAGGGCTTGATATTTCTGTTTGATATTTTACAATAGAGTCAATTTTACTCTTTCAATTTTCCAACATTTAATTTGCGAAGACGTGGGTTCCCTGTTGGCGGCGAGGAAGCCAAAAGATGCTGAGTGGGCTGGGGCGGCTCTGCGAACGAGATTATCAGCGAAAATAAAAAAGATCCGCTAATGCGCTCTAACATTAAACTAGTTTTAATTAGGGATTACGGACGACGGGCTGCAGTTTTGAATACTGCTACAGAACAGGAGGGGAGGAATGTGCAGGAGGAATGAATGACATGCAGGAGAGAGGTGAGGTGAAAACAAGGTAGAGGGAGGTAAGTTAGGTAGCTTCTGCGACGGCATAGAAAGTGCTGGTAGGAGAGATAAAAACGTCAATTTTTCACCCAGGAGCTTGTTACTGTGGTCATCTTATCTAATCAGCAATGCGGGACGAACACAGAAGGCGCTCCTGGGAGACACACCGACATTTTTATCAGCAGCATCAGCCTGTATGTGAGTGTGTGTCTGTGTGTGTGTGTGTGTGTATGTCTCGCAAAACTGGGACCACACACTGAACTTTAAGTGCCTCTGTAGGTCTCAGAGGCAGTTTGAGCAGATAACACACACCTTCCACCAAAGAAATCGCCGTCCCGCACATTTGTCTTGCAGGCAATTGGCGGCTGGGCGGTTATGCAGCAAAAGAAAGCGATTGGTCAGTTAGACGTGCACTGCAAGCTAGCATTTCTCAACCGTTTTGAGACACTGGCATACGTTTGTGTTGTCTGTCCATGTCTTCCATCTTCAGAGATAGCTTTAATAAAAAATACTAAATGTTGTTGTGTACCAGGTCACCAGCCCAGGCAGCGTTCAGCAGTATCTTTATTCTTTATTCGGATCCCCATTAGTTTCTTCCTGGGGTTCACACATAAAATATAAAAAAGAAACACAACATCAATACACAACATACATAGAACAGTCAACAACACAACCCTCATACCTCTCACCCAAAACCCAGATTCCCCTCACACCCACCCAGCACCCCTCAGATCACCCCATACCCTCACCGAACACTCTCGACTCGAAATCACTCCAATACAACAACAATGATAATAATACTAACAATAAACAGAGAAAACAAAATAAAAATAGAACAAAACAAAACTCCGTTACCACCAGGAAGGAGAGCACTCAGGCGCAGAATTGAAACAAACGGAACAAGACAGAGTAAACAAAACAAAACAAAACAACCAGGAAACCAACAAGACCAAAAGACATACAGTCAAACACCAGAAAACAGTAGATAGGTCACTTATCTCAAAAGAATCCACTTTTTAAAACAAGTTTTGCTAGTTGGTTTATTTTTTAGGGAACATGGTAGCGTATTCCAATAAGACGTAGCTCTGTACAAAACCGGTCTTTGCATTGCACACAGGTGTGGGAACTATTACATGACCTCGTGTTACTTAAGAATCTTTTCTAAGGGACTGGCAGCGGTCCCGGGCTCTGAGTCTCAGAAACCCGGCGCTACACTGTGGGGCAGAAGTAATAAAAAAAAAAAACCCTGCGTGTCGCGTGGCGTCCGCAACGATAACAACGTGGAATCACACGGAATACAAATGGAGCTTACATCTGCGGGAAACACAAGATGCAGGACGCTGCCGCCGCCGCCGCCGTCTTGACGATACATTTGAATAGGAACTAGCTATATTTTCATTTGCGAAAAACAATGAGATTCATCGACATGCTTTGCTAACGTTCTGCTGACCTTGCGAGCGGAGATAAAGCTGTCACTGCACCGTAGTTTTAATCAGACTCGGGGACCTTGAACTTTCTTTTTCTCGCATTAGCTATTGTCCTTCCACTCGACTGGGGCGAAAAACTTTGAGCTGGTTCAATTTGTCAGGCCAAGTTGGCAGGCCATTTAAATTGGTTGGACGTGGAGGCATATATCAGAGGTGACACCCACAGAATAATAGCTGTGATTCATGCGGCGAACTCCCTCCCTCTGTCTCTCGCTCTCACTCTCTTTATCTCCATTTCTCTTGTTCTCTTGCTCCATCTCTCCCCGCTCTGCTCACACTCGTTCGCGCCTGCTCTGCTCCTCCACTCCTCCTCTCGTCTCGTTGTCATTCTCCCTCTCTTTAATGGCCCTAACAGAGATAGTGTGTCATTAAGAGAGGAGGATAGGCTCTGCTTGATGAGGTGGGAGGCCGGCTGATTGGCTGACTGGCCTCGCAGATTGACATGGAGGCAGAATCTGCCCCGGAGATTAGCGACTCCTCTCTGTCATCTTGGAGCATATTCAGCCAGGATACAGCACACACACACACACACACACACACACACACAAACACACACACACATGCCCGCGCACATCTGCCCGCAAACTCACACATTTACCCATTATTTCAGCAGACTGAACTAACTCAACTGAGGGTGATTTCACACCAGGCATGAGCGGCTCACTCAAACTCTCCTTTAGTTTCCTCCTTTAGTTCGGTTTGTTTGTCCAGGTGAGAACAATGCCATTCGAACTCAGGTGGCACCAAATAACGACACAGAGACGCCTGAAAATATGAGTCTCAGTCCTCTAACAAGAGAACTGTGGTGCGGCTCATTAGGAGAGAGAACTACAGGAAACAACCCCTAAACACAAGGGTTTATGGGTAAAAGTAGACAGATGTTGACGTCTGATAGCCTCATGCTTGGAAAGCCTAGCATAACAAAATGAACCAAGGGCAAACCGCAGTCTGGACTGAATAACAATAATAATAATAACTTTATTTTATAGCTGTTTTCTAAAAACAATGTTTATAAAGTACTTCATATTTACACTGTTTTAAACTTAAACTGTTTTTTAATGCTGTTTTTATGCTGTGAAATGCTTCGAGTTATTGAGAAAGCGCTATATAAATAAAATGTATTATTGTTATTACAAAGTGCTTTACATACAGTAAAACACAAAGAGACAGTGATATAAAAGTACCACATACAGTATATTCACATTCAGCTATTTCTTCATGTGTTCTGGATACAAGTCCATCATGTTTATCTTAAGTTACAGAGACTGGAATCAGATTTGCTTTGACTCCCACCTTCACTAAAATCTCTAGCCTGGCAGGATGACAGGTCACCAAAACTCTGTCCAATACATGAGCTACTTGTGAGTCATGTGACTTTTGTTACCCTAAGCCCTGGTTTACTTGTAATTGGGAAGGGTGAACCTAAACGAACCAAATACAAAAGTGCAACAAAGTAAACTTCCACTCTACTTCAAAGAAAACAAACTGTAGGTGATCGCACCCTAAAGCTCTTACCTAATGTGCTGCTTGGTACATTCTCTACTTACAAGGTGAATGTCTCTCTCTCTCTCTGTCTCTCTCTCTCTCTCTCTCTGTCTCATTCTCTCCCTCTGTCTCTCTCCCCCTGTCTCAGGACGGCCCCCAAGGCTTCGTCGGAGCAGGGCAGCAGCAGTGACAAGAAGGAGCGTCCCATGAGCACCATGAGCGAGGCGTCCAACTACACCGGAGGCTCAGACTACAGCACCTTCCCCGGCAGCCCCGCCACCACCGCCACCACCACCACCACCTGCTCCTCCTCACGGGTCAGTCACAGCACAGTGGGGTCAGGGGGGTCAGTGGGGTCAGTGGGGTCAGTGGGGGCGGCTGATGGGTCCGTCACCTGACTCACACCTCTTACATTTACAGTAAGAGGTATTTAGCTGGTGCTCTTACCCGGGAACACTTCAAATACATAGTTTTATCAATCCTGAGAATATTGTACTGTACTACACTACTGTTCCATACCATACTACACTATACAATACCTTTCTAGGGCTGCAACTAACTAACTAACTATTTTTCAATTAATCGATTAATCGTTTCATCTATAAAATGTAAAAAATAATGACAATCACAAGTTACTACCGCTTTAAAAACAGAACACCAGTCTTGCATTTTAAAACGATGACCGACAACACACTTGGCAACGCAAGCCATATTTCTACAGCATGTTTTGTAAGCGGTTAACGCAAAAGTAGTCTAACAAGTTACTTTAATAAAGAGTAACTTTGTAACTTAACTAGTTACTTTTTCAGGTAAGTAACAAATTAACTAATACTTGTAAAAGAGAGTATGAAGAAAGCTATATCACACCATACTAGTATACAATACTACAATGAATGTTCAACATATTAGGGAAACTTTGAAGGTAAAAGCCAGACAAAAAAAAAAGGCCATTATCCCTTATTGATTCCCCTTATTAAATCTCTACCAGTCACAAAGGAGGAGATGGAGATAAAGAGAAGCAGTTAAATACAGATCTTTTGAGACAATTGAGATGTAGATTATGCAAAAGAGGCTGCAACTCAATATCAGGAAGATGTCTCTAATATTTTGTACATTCAGTTGTTCTGTATTGATTATGCTTAGAATGAATGGAAGGAATACATTGAAGGAAACGTTCATCATTCCCACTGACATGCAGCTTCGACATGTTTCATTCCTTTTACTGTCCGCAAAGAGTCGATGTGTCCTCACGGGAAGCGACCCCGATCCCACGAGGCCGTGCTAGAGGTGAGACCGAGGTCCTGTTTAACGGCAACATGCTGAGCCATGATGACGTTCAGCTGCCACCGACTCCCAGTGACTTTCCTCAGTGGAATCGGTCCCTGGTTGTGTAATTACCGTTCATTTCTGTCTGGGGAGCGGGGAACACGGGGCAGGCGGACTCAGCTATATTAGCGGCGAGCGCGTCGTCTTGCACGGGTCACTGCGGCGTTAGATTATACAGCGTGTCCGTTTATAAATGGTTAATAAACCGGGAAATAAATATGCATGGGTAGATCAAATCAGAGGTTCTGTGCTTTCATGAATAAGTGATGTGTTACTTCTGCTTACACTGACCAAAAGAAAGTATAACACCGCATATCTTTATGCATTCATGAGCAGTCATTATTTATGACCGAGCTGTACGGGTCCAGCTCTCTGCTTTGCTCGAGACACACGTGCAAAAAAAAAAAAAACACACTTTCATGAATGACACACAGAATGCCTTTGGAAAAAAGAGGCTGCATTTTAGGGCAGGTTGATAAAAACACAATTTTGGGGGGTAACATTTTCCACGTTAACACTGGGAAATAAATAATAAATAATTAATAAATAATTAAGTTGTGCCAAAAACAACTTAACATCACAATGACAGCATGCAGGCAAGTGCTGCTAAAAAAAGACAGTCAAGTAACAAACAAGCTTTTCCCATTTAGACATTTTGTCTACTACATCTAAAGATATTTAAACAAAAATTAGAGACACTAGACAGTATATGTTCATTTAGTCATGTTTTATCAGGCTGTTATCAAGAAATATACATGGTGTTGATTTTATTCACGCATTTTATTTTTTGATTTAGACTTAAAAATATATATATACTGTATATTTTCATGTTTTCAGAAATAACACAGTAGTATTTATGTTGTATTTTTTGTATGGTAATTTTGTCCTATTTATGTTAAATTTTGACTCTCTGTAGCATTGGTTATTGTCTGTTATTGTTACTGACTGATATAAGAAAAAAAAGAAAATAGCATAAGATTTTTGGCCGCATCACCCGGCCTTACTGCACTGCTGCATTTTTCAGTAAGTGAGCCATGATATATGGGGGATGTGGAATATGCTTTGTTTAATGAGCTGAATACATCTTCCTCTCTTGTTGCTTTTTATAGCTGCTGGAAAAGCTGCTTTATTTGTATACTAGCTTTCCTCCAACCAATGCACCAAACACTTGTGTTAGATCTTTGTATTTGGATGGGGGGAGCAAAGCTGATACTATACTGTATATAAACACTCTATATCTTTATCTGGAGTTCTCTATCTACTCTATATGGGATCCAACATGTAAAAACAGGCACAGTGTGGGAGATAGGCTGTTTTTGTTTTCATAGATGCATAATAGAGGTCTATAAATAATTTTGTTTGAATTATTAATTATTGATAAAAAAAAAAAGTATTTTGATCAGACTTTTTCTGATGTAAAATGAGTTAAATGAGCCTGGATTCAAGGCAATGGGTCACATACTGAATATGCAGAATTATCTATACTGTTTATAATGTTTCTCTACGTTCATTATTCATTCATGTATTTCAACAGCCCTCAAGGTCTTCCAAAAAAGTTCACAACTTTGGCAAGAGGTCCAACTCCATCAAGAGAAACCCCAATGCCCCGGTGGTCAGGAGCAACTGGCTTTACAAACAGGTACAGCAGACAGGCTTCAGCAGAGTGAACAGGATGTGTTGGCGTGTGTGTGTGTGTGTGTGTGTGGGGATAAGTGGAAGTGTTTACAAATGAAATAGATTGATTGAATTCATTTGACATAGTTCTGTCAATGACGCATGTACAGCTCTTCAGATAGAGGGGGGGGGGGGGGGGGGGGCAGATCTACAATGGCAAGAATGGCACACAGATTAACTTGCATTATAGGCTGTTATCAGTGCAAACAACAAAAACTTGAAAATGCAGTAATTATTGTTTTCGATGCATTCATCCACACACACACACGACAGTTTCACATGTCTTAAATCACTTCACTTCTAAAGTAATGAGTATGAAGTGAAACCGACAAGCCCAAAGCTGCCAAATACTTAATACTTGTGGAACTCAAGAAAATGGGAGGATGCTGTTTCCACCGCCGGGCTCGACCGCACGTTAGCTAACGTTAACCGAGCTTGAGGCCAACATGATCTCACACAAATACGTGAAATGAACGCGAACTCTGAAAGGCCGATATATGTGCTGTGGACAAATAATGAATTGAAATACGGTCCTCTGCCACAAATTTAATTATGTTCCAAAGGTTGGCCTAAACGCTTAAGTTTAGGCAACTAAAACAACTTTGGTTAAGGTCAGGGAAAGGCTTTGGTCATGGTTAAATAAGAAACATGTTCGCTGAAAATCAAAATGAATCACAGTAGATTTCCTTCGTACAAGCTGGGAATCGAACCCCAATGTGACACTATTCCTGTTTATAGTCGTGTCTCCTTCACATAACCGTTTCGAGCTTATGTAATTTTAACACTTTACGTTCCTCCAACACGTAATGTTACTGTTACTGTTAACAAGTCATGCTCATTGCACGTTTTTCTGTGAGGTCAGGTTGCTTCAGGCTCAGCTAGGTTCACTCATTACCGCTCCACCCGCTCCACCCGCTCGGTGCAAGTTGAGCAATTTTCTCCCCTCCGCCGAGATCTGCTGCGGGTCAATCCGTCAATCGGTCTCTGGACCTCCGAGCAGCGTGAGCTCCCCCGAGGAGAACCTCATCGAGCACATTCAGGCCGGCCGCAGCTTCCAACCCGAGTTAAAAGCCGCTGTCAATATCCTCCATCTCAGCTCGGCCTCGGCCTCTCCACCGCCA
Organism: Centroberyx affinis; assembly: GCF_046629955.1. NCBI lineage: Eukaryota > Metazoa > Chordata > Actinopteri > Beryciformes > Berycidae > Centroberyx > Centroberyx affinis. Next base: position 155,269 of record NW_027281466.1, read on the forward strand.
CTCACTGTAGTCACATTGAGAGTAAAATCGATTTACTCTTCACACTACGCCCCCTTCCCTTCCCTTCCCCACACACACACACACACACACCTCCCCCCCCAAAAACCTGTCAAGGAAAGTGCTCCCTCAACGCAGAACATGTCATTCCTGTTTACCCAAGGCTCCGTTTCCTTTGTAGCTCTGTGTGTGTGCGGCAGGCGGCGTTGCAAACAGAAAACCGCACAAAAAAACACAAGTGGAACAAACGAACGGTCTTGAACTCGTTATTGTGGCGGATAAAGGCGGGCCGTCGAGCACTGCAGTCATTACGACAGGCGGAGAGAAAAGAGCCGGGGCAACAGCGGAGAGAACAAAGCGCGGGCCTTCGCCCCGAGTGCCAGAGAGGCAAATTTGTCACCGCGTTATGAAGAGATAAAACAGAGCAATTTGTCTCAGAGGAGGAGAGAGAAGCTGGTTAATAGAAGCAGCCAGAGGGGGAGAGAGAGAGCTGGAGAGAGAGAGAGACAGAAGGTGAAGAGAGGAGTGAAATAAGAGAGGATCAAAAGAGAGAGATTGTGTGTGTATGTGAGAGAGAGAGAGTGTGTTCACTGTAATTACTACCCTCTGACTGACTGACTGACTGACTGACTGATGGCCTTTGCCCTTTGACCCCTCCAGGACAGCACAGGCATGAAGCTATGGAAGAAGAGGTGGTTCGTTCTATCTGATATGTGCCTCTTCTACTACCGCGGTGAGGAGCTTACACACACACACACACACACACACACACACACACACACATGCATCCAAATGTATGTTGTCTTTCAATTAAATGTATTTAATTGATGCTTTTATCCAGAGCCACAGGATTGCACTCGTGATCTTTGGGTTACGGGACGGGCTTTCTAACCGCCAGGCCGTCCTGCCTCAAGTGTCCTTGCCAGTTAAAAGTAGTAGTCCTTGCTTTGACCCAAAGTTGTAACGCCCACCCACTACCACCACCAATTTGGAACTTTACGTTTAGAAAAGCTCATCTCTTCCTCCTCGTGTCTCCTAAACCCTTGAGAGAGTTTTTCCATCTCCATAAATTGACAAATTAGCCGCTCCCAGAGCGCAATCAGTGGCCGCTTTCATGACAAACCCAGGGGAGAATTGGATGTTTATTGGCTTAGCTAGCGAGAGACGAGAGAGAGGAGGCGTCCTTAGGAAGGACAATGACGTGCTCGGCTTTCTGATAATAACCTCTTCTCTTTCCATTTTTCTTCTCTTTGCTCTATCACTTTATTTTAAGTACCTTCTGTCACTCAGGCTGGGTGGTGTTTGCAGAGTTTAGAGTTGTTTTCCTTAATTCTTTTTGCATGAGCAGGGACGATAAGGAGTCTGTTTTCGAGCATCTCTCCTGGTGTACATCTCATCTAGATACAGTCTTTGTCTCCAGGAGCTCATTTGGCCAAACATAAGTTTGCATAACAGGTTTGCGGCCTTTCCTGGAAACCTCAGCGAGACTATTAAAGTAACTTGAAATGTCAATCCCTCCCCAAAAAAAAGTTTATAAAGAAAACACCCACTCATTGCGGTATGTACCTATCTCTCTGCATGCCAGCTCACTCATTCTCTCTCCCTCTCTGTTCTCTCTTGCTCTCTCTCTCTCTCTCTCTCCGTATCTCAATAATTCAGCAGTAGAGAGCGGGAAGGAAGAGCTGCGAGGCTCACCGTACAAGCTTGGTTAAAGCAAACAGCAGTGCTGGCTCGGGGCTGTGTAGGTTTTTGCTGCAGTCGGTGCAGCAGACATGTCTCTGTTTGCATCACACCGCCTTTAGTTTTTAGTCCAACGCTCCGATTAAAACCGCATCTTCCTATAGAGAGCGCAGAGAGGCGATAGGAACGATGCAGTCATTACCATCCTAACATCCATCAGTTCAGATTGTTGTTAAAAGGCTTTTTTGATGTGGTATCAATAAATATTTACTTGGTTAGGCGAGTCGACTGTAATGTGTTCATGGCAATGGAGCAGATGTCTTTTGTACTTTGCAACTGTTTGGCGTCTGATATGTGAAGGCAAAAAAAAATAAATAAAAAAAAACAGAGCAGAAAGCACTGTTTTCTTTGTGTTGCAGCCACTGGAAAGCCCGTCCTCAGCTGTGCATGTGTTTCAAGCTGTGCACCACACACAGCGAGGGAAAGAAGATTGTAGTTCACACAGAAAATGGACAGAGCGCGTACGCCCAATCAGCTCATTCTTTCTCTCTCTGTCTGCCGTTCCCTGATAAGCCCCAGTAGGTTTTGTTCCATCTCATCCTGTTAGACTAGTCAGCCATCACACCGCGGATAAGATAAAGGTATACCGCCGTGTTCAGATAGTCAAAAGAGAGACTTAATAACACATTACAAATCCTCTGGACAACAAAATCTGGAGGCCGTGGAAAACATATCAGGGTGTTCTCTGAAAATGGGAATTTCTGCCCCATGTTTGACACTGCCAAAATATGCAACTTTATTTTTGACTTTTACTCTTTCGGCCTATATGGAGTGTGACTTCCCATCCCAACCTCCCCCCAAAATCCTAATCAGAGCCAAACATGAACCAAACCCAACGGGAATAGTTTCATTGATTTTTATTACCCTCAACTTGAACCCTTAAACTAAAGCCTAATTTGCGACTAATAAATTACTAATAATCCTATTTCCACTGAACCTGAACCTGATCCAAACCTCAAGCTTCAGCAGTTCTAGTTCCAGCAGGTCAATACGAGTTTGGACCTTTAAATGTCCTGCTGTAATATATATTGCCCTTCCTGTTAGAACGCGGGTAACATGCTGACTCTTCTTCCTCTGTGGTGCAGATGACAAAGAGGAGGGCATCCTGGGAAGCATCCTCTTGCCCAGCTTCCACATCTCCATGTTGTCGGTGGATGACCACATCAGCAGGAAATACGCCTTCAAGGTGAATCCATTTGTCCTCTTTTCTGTTAAAAAGTTACTTTGGCCTATGATTTCGATATGTTCTTCTACGTATTTTGTAATATGTACTTTTAAGGTTACAGTGCATCAGCAACCTCCATATTTGCTTTATCTCTTTATTGAGTTAATGCGTTGATGCATTAATTTTTATGCTTAAATTAGTGGTGATGATGATAAAACCTTGCCCTATGCATAAGTGTTCTCAAAGGTCCCATATTCATTATTTTGTTTTCAGATTTACTATGGCTCAGGATAAGAATAATGCTCTTTCTGATGTTTTGAAAATAAATGTAGCTTAGGTAAAAGGATATTTATTGAATATATTTGAAGACCAAGTCCTCCGAGGCAGACCAGTCACAATACTGGACCCTGATTGGTCGACAACAGCAGCTCGTCTAATTTAAATGAGTTAAACCTGCTAAGTGGATGCTTTCCAGTTCAAATGATGCAAACTTGGAAGGATTTTAGTAATTTTTTTAGTGAGGAGAGCCAAGTAACACCGAGTCCTGTTGTGATGCGTTGACTGGAGTTCGTTCAAAACAGCCTGCAAAAAAAGTAAATGTAACCACTCCAGTCAATCCAATATGAAGCATGTCTTCATCAAACATCTTTGAACATGTTTGTATATAAATAGAGGAATATTTGAACTCCTATAGTCTAACCTGTACAGTATTCCTGTGACTCTAAAAAGATCCCATGTGTGTCCTTCCAGTTACTCACAGCTGTCTAGCGCACGTGCACACACACACATACACAACACATACAAACACATACAAACACACACGCACACACACACTAACACTAACTAGTTAGGGCGGCACCTCGGTGTCACTCTTATTTATGCAGCTCCACCTTTGCCAAGATAAATAAAGAGAGAACTCAAACAGCCTTGAAGACATTCACACTTGGGTGTTTTTGCACTTGAGCTGAAACACACACAGAGAGAGGCAGGCAAGAAACAGGCAGCAGCGTGCGTGTGCACACACACACACACACACACACACGCGTGCACACACACATAAAAAAAAACACTCTTCTGCCAACGCAGCTGATGTAAAGACTCCCTGCTGGTATCTCAAGGTCGCCATCCAAAGCTGCTTCTCACACTCATGTTTTATCTCTCTCCCTCTCTCTCTGTCTCTCTCTCTCTGTCTCTTTCTCTCCCTCTCTCTCTCTCTGTCTCTCTCTCTCGCTGTCTCTCTCACTCTCTGACTCTATTTATCTATCTGTCTGTCTATATCTATCTATCTATCTATCTATCTATCTGTCTATGTCTCTATCTCTCTATCTCTCTATCTATCTCTGTCTGTGTCTCTGTCTGTCTGTCTGACTCCCTTCCTCTCTCTCTCTCTCTCTCTCTCTCACTCTCTCTCTGTCTCTCTCCCCTTGCATTTCCAGGCCACTCACCCCAACATGCGGACCTATTATTTCTGCACTGACACAGCCAAAGACATGGAGTCCTGGATGAAGGTTATGACAGACGCTGCGCTCGTCCACACTGAACCAATCAGAAGGTCGGTGCACACCACAGGGACACGCCCACAAACAAACATGTATCCAATGGTGGCGCTGGCTGTGTAACAGGAGAGATATGGTTGAGCCAGATCGCCACTATGGAGGAAGCACCATGTTTCTTTTAAAGAGTAACCAGAATGAGAGCATAGTAAAATAAAATACAGCTGAAATCACATTGACTTGACTGGTTAACAAAGGCGTTAACCAATCAGGTGAATAGTGTGTGTCTGCTTGATTAAGTTCCTTCACAAAACATCACAAAACTAGTTCCGCCTGTCATTTGTTCCTCTCCATATGGAGGAGAATAATAATAATAATAATACACTTTATTTATATAGCACCTTTCCAAAACAAAGTTTACAAAGTGCTTTACAAAATAAAAGAAGCAGTACACAACAGTACAAAAAAACAGAGACTAAAAAAGTGAAAAGTTAAAAACAAGGCAGCAGTAAAAGGAAATAAGAACAATAGAACAGAGAGGAATGGTAAAAGAATCACAAGAAGGCTAGTCTATAAAAATGAGTTTTAAAGAGAGATTTAAAAGAAAAAACAGACTCAGCCAGCTTAATCTCTTCTGGTTGGTTGTTCCAAAATCTAGGGGTTAAAAGGTCTGGAATATAACAAGGGGTCAAACCCATCTGGGCTTTAAAAGTGATCAGTAAAATTTTAAAATCAACTCTAAAAACTAACAGGCAGCCAGTGCAAAGATGCAAGAACTGGTGAAATATGCTCTCGTTTTTGGTGCCAATTAAGATCCTGGCAGCTGCGTTCTGGACTAGCTGTAGTGGAGTGGAGAGAGACCGAGAACAGAGAGTTACAATAATCCAACCGTGACGAAATGAAGGCATGAATAACTCTCCAATATTATATGAGGCATTTTTGGCCGATAAAGTGTGACAAAATAAAAGAGCAGTGGTGTGGAGGACGGTGTCTGAAATCGTGGGTGAAGAGAAATTTGCTTGCAGTCATTCACAGTCTGATGTTCAATCTGTATTTATTTAGTAGTAGTAGTAGTAGTAGTAGTAGTAGTAGTATTTATTAAGTAGTAGTCAAATCTGGAAGAGATGAAGAGTGGCCTAACCAAAAGTAGTCGGTTTTAAGAAAAAAGCCATTATTCTTCACTATCCTTAATAGGGCGATACTCAGCTAACCCAAACTCCCCCCTGTCCTCCCTGAGTCCCTGTTCTGTCAGGGAGAGAGAGAGAAGCTGCAGAAGATGGCGGCACAGCTACAACACTCACGTCGATGAAAACCTCGGGCTGCTGCTTCTCTTCTTCTCTGTTCTCTGAAGTAGATGGGGTGTATCGGAAAGGGAGAAGGAGAGGAAGTCCAGGGGAAGAAAGAAACAGAGGGAGAGTGAGACAGAGAGAGAAGGGCTGTCAGACAAACACAGGGGCTTTGACACTAGCTTCAACCAAAACTTTTATTTCTTAGAACTAAGAAGTTATATTTGAAATCCCTGAGATTTTTTTTCTTTTCTTCTTGGTCCCTGCACATCTCTGTTTCCCTCTCTGTCTCTCTATCTCTTTCTCTCCCTCTCTCTCTCTCTTCCCAGATTGGACAAGTTGAAAGTGGACCAGCGGACGCCTCAGGAGTTGAACAACTTGCTGAACCACAGAGTCCTGACCCGGCCTGAGATCCAAAACAACGAACGCAACCGCGAGCCCGTCCGACAGCACTCCCTGTCGCGCGCCGACGACAAGCGGCAAAAAGATCCGGAGAAACACAACGGCCAGAGGGAGCGGGAATACTACACCTTACAGAGAGACGGGGACAGGTACTCCCTGAAGAAAGACGGGGTGAGCTACATGCTCCAGAAGGACGGCGAGAGGTACCTCCTGCACAAGGACGGAGAGAAGTACATGCTGCGGAAGGACGGTGAGAAATACTCGCTGCAGAAAGACGGAGAGGTGTACGCCATTCACAGAGACCTGGAGAAGTACGCAGTCCAGAAAGTCGATGAAAAGTACACCGTGCCGCCGGCGGAGGAGAAATACGCCCCGCCGAAAGACGCAGAGAAGTACTTGCTCACGAAGGACGGAGAAAAGTTTGCACTGCAGAAAGTGGGAGACCGGCACACTCTCCAAAAAGACGGACAGAAATATGTTGTTCATAAGGAAGTGAAGAGGCAGCTGTCGTTGAAAGACACAGAGAGGTACGGCACGCTGAGAGAGACGGAGGGCAAGTACGGCACCATACAGGTTGTGGACAAATACGGCACTGTGAAGGAAGTGAAGAAATACAGCACGCTCCGAGAAGGGGACAAGTACGCTACGCTCAGAGAGGGAGACAAGTACGCTACGCTCAGAGAGGGAGACAAGTACGCTACGCTTCGTGAGGGGGATAAGTACGGCTTCCAGAGGGACCCGAGCGCAGAGAGGTCTCTGACTAAAATCAGCAGCATCAAGCTGCAGCCGGCTCAGGCCGCCGCCATTGCGGCCGCGGTCTCGGCCTCTCGCCAGGGCCAGGCCACCCTCAACCTCCACAAGGCCCCGCAGGTGAACGGCTCCGGGTCCGGGGCCGGGGCCGGGTCCGGGTCCGGGGAGCAGCCTGGGGACTGCAGCCCGGCGGAGGTGGACGGCAGCCTGGCCAGGGGGGCAGGAAAGACCCAGGCTCCAGCTCAGGAGGCGGAGAGAGGCCTGTCCAGGACCAGCTCCATGCAGCAGCTGGAGCACTGGGTCCGCACACACAGGAGAGGACTGGACGATGACAACAGGAGGTGAGACTGTGTGAGGGTGTGTGTGTGTGAGAGAGAGAGTGTGTATCTTCATATGTCTCTTCATCTTCAGGTCCAAAGAACAAGCTGCACTGCGTGTGTTTGCCTTATTCATTGTGATTGTATGCGTAAGGTTATGCTTATTATATTCAGGTTAAAGACCCCATGAAATGGCATCTTTACTTGCAGTGAGGGATCATTCAAAAGTCTAAAACAATTGAATATGAGTCAGGGAGAGAAAGGCAGTTTTATTTGATGGGAGTGGTGCGGAGGGGGCGGACTGTTCAAAAATCTGATGGTTTTATTGGTTAGAAATTTATATTTATGCCTACTGGTGCAGCATGAGGTCACCATGAAAGAGTAAAAGTAATGGGAGTTCATTAATAGGTTACTTCTAATCCAGAGGAAAGAGATGATCTCAATAGTAATACTAAATACTGCTCCCCAGCTTATTTTTTATTGATAGATTATAATATACCCATAACCTTGTGCAAGTCTGAGTTTGGGGAAAACCAAAAGTGAAAGATGTTTCCATGCCACACTAACCTGTTTAATTTGTGAGTAAGACAGGCATCTTAACAGGGTTTCTCATAATCAGGTTATTCTTAATTAAGTTATGATGTTTACATGTGTCGACCCAAAATCCAGTTTACTTGAGTAAGCAGGTTAAGAGTAGAGAGAGACAGCCAGCCAGCCAGTCTCTCAGCAGAGGGAGAAGCATAAGCCAGAGAAGATGGCAGCCTGGCTGTGGGAGGCCAGTCTAGCAAGCCGGATCTCTCTCACAGCCAACTGTAAGGTTTCAGTCCTCCAAGGATGAATTTGAGCTGTGACTGCACCAGTCGTATTCCTCTTATTGTATTTCTCTTGTCATTTTATGCATCTTATTGTTGTTCTATTGTGTTACAACACGTTATGTTCTGATGTTGTCTAAATTCAGTCATCCCATCCAGTTTTATCTCTCCTTGCCATCATGGATGTTTTGTTTTGTTCATTTATTTGTTTCTTTAGTTCATTTTGAGATTATTGATGGTTTTATAAGCCTCTAGAGTTTTTACATCTCACATCCACAAATTAGTATTTTGTTTGTCTTCTTTCTGTTTTTATCATTATATTCTATGTTTTTTGTTTTTTTAACACTTCACCTCTATGTTTTATCACTGTGCAACTAAGCTAAAACTAGACAACAAAATATATTGAAAAACTAAACTTGGAGCTCAAGCAGAAAGACTATTGGTTGGTAATTTCAATTTAACATTGCTGTCCATGCTCCTCTCAGCAGCAACAGTTAGACAGCTGAGATGTATCAGCAAAACCCTATGAGACCCATGACTTCTCAGGTTGCAAAAAAAATCAATCTCTTCAGACGTAACAGTTTCCGAAATTGTCACTACACCAAAGAGGCTATTCACTCTGACTTTCTCCCTTCAGAAAAGATTGCCTTTAAATCGCAGAGCTATTTTATTGCAGTGGTAGCAAAACAGTATTATTCTGACAGCAGAAGCCAAATAGTAAAGTACCCAGCACTCCTCATCAAAATCCCAGCGGTCTGAAAGGGTTGGCTGCACTTTCATTTTATGTAGATGTAGTATAGTTTGTTTTTCAGAGCCTGAACACCAAATTTGTTTTCAAAAAAGCTGAGCGGTGGCAAAAATGCGGCCTCACACACACTCGCACCTTCACGGTATTCACAGAGTTTCTGGCTACAAACCAAGGGCGACCTCTCATCCCGGCAGCCCGGTGCTCTGGAAGATCTAAAACCCTTTTTTTGATCTCTTGCTTTGCCCTATCTTCCCCCTCCACCCACTCACTGGCTGTCTATCTGCCTCTGTCCTTGCTCTGACCTAGCAGGCCAGAGGGAGCTGAAAGCTTTTTGTGTCGCCGCTGATGTGTATCTCGGTCGGGCGGGTTGGCGTTTAGCTGCCGTTTAGCCGGCCGGCCGGAGGAACACAACAGAACAGAAGTGCGGAGCGCCGGGGCTACATTTGCTCTCAGCTCTTCCTCTCTCCTCCTGTTGCCATGAATAAGTCATGGAAATGAGACTGTAATGAGAGCAGAGCAAGCTGAGCGCTACCGAGCTGCATTTGTCATCTTTATCAGCGGCCGCCGCAAAGGAGGGAAATAGAGGAAGTTTGTTGTAGGACTGATTGTTATCGTTGTTAACACCGAGTCTTGCTTCTGCAAACAGCCACATTATTTAAAGTGGGCACAGCTAGATACAGTGGTGTTAGAACTGATTACAGCCCTGTGTAGGGTTGCTAGAGTGTGCATGTGTGTGTACGTGTGTATATGTGTGTGCTTGTGCATGTGTGTACGTGTCTCTTGAACTTGAATTGCAAAGCATAAGCCATAACACTTGTGTATGTGCGCTTGTGTATGTGTATGCATCTTGTGATCTTCAAATGCAAAGAATAAGCTAGTTTGTGTGTGTGTGTGTGTGTGTGTGTGTGTGTGTGTGTGTGTGTCACATGTGCTCCCATGCATATCCTCGTAGATACGATGTGTTTCTTTGTGATTGTGATAGATACCGTCTTTCCTTTCCCTTCCCTTAGCATGTCTGCCTGCTAGCAGCCCTTTATCTGTTATCTGCAGCTGAGTTTGATTTTTTTATTTTTTTATTGTTCCTTGTGAGGATCCTAGGAAGCTTCTCCAAGACTGCAGTTACTTTCTGCTACACTTTAAAGGGAGAATTCCCCCAAATGCACACATTTCCTTTTTCATTTTAGGCATTTAGCAGCCACTTGTATTCATGTTATTGTGATCTTTCATTTTTGTATTATTAACACTTTGCAATGGCTTTATTCCACTATTGTACTTACACAGTAAGAAATGTGATAAAAAAATGTGATGAAATTGCGATTAACTGTTGACCAGAAGGCAACTTTCCAAAAGTCAATGAACGTGTTAATACAGTGGAATCAGGCCATTGCAAAATAATGTGTTACTTATTATTCTTATACTTATTCTAAGATCTTAGATAGCACAGTGAATATTGTTGACATGAACAAATTTGCCTTAAGTTAAAAACCAGAATGAAGCCCCTATTCTGCAGTGTCAGCAAGTGTGGCTGCTTCACTGACTGTAATATTGAGACCGACCCAGTCTGTGGAGTCTGCATCCAAATTAGTAATTCAGAATTTATCCAAATTAATTCCTAATAGTGCTAATACAAATTTTCCCATACGCCAAATGTTCCCACAGACTTGGACAGAGTTCAAGATTTGTTTCTTTTCTTTGGCATCAGCGACAGAATCTTGTTTTTTTATTATGTCTTGCTTTAAGAGAGACTTCGAAAGTTAAGAAAAAATCAATACGAAACTGTCCGACATCACAGGAGTAATGGTGTTTTTCAGTGTGGATGTCCCCATTAAAGGCCCAGTCCTGAATAAGAGCATAGTTCCCCCTGTGGCAGATTGTCCCACTATTGGCGTTTTTTTTCTCTCTGGGTTAAAATATGTTTTCCTCTCTAACTGGCTAAGTTCTAGATACAAGGATTGACCTCATATAGCAGCTGAACAATGAGTTTTAAATATACTTTGGAGCAGTTTTTCCTCTGTAATGTTATGCAGCTGTGGCGCTTGGGGGGATAATTCTAGTTTTGTCCCATATCTGTCGCTGTTTGGGTCTGAGTTATGTTTCAAGTTAAGGTTGTAGTGCTAGAGATGTTTTTTTAATCCTAATAAAATCATTACTTCTAAAACATTTGGAGTTACTTATTTTGGTTTTAGATGACAGTAAGACTAAATCACTGCTAAATAAATTCAGAGGAAACACTGCTTTGGAGTTTAAATGGTGTATTGATGTCTGTATAGCCTGTAGGCTTTCAAGCAAAATACCACTCTATTTTGACTTAGGGTGGGATCAGCAGGAGATAATTTTCCCTTGGTGTTCCTACTTTTCAAGAATCAATGTCAGTATATTCATAACTTAAATAGTTACTCATAACTTCAAACAGTGAATCACTCTCTGTGGCTGCTACAGTATCTGTCTGTCTGTCTAGCTCAAAAAGGGGATGGCAGGGTTGTGACTGCTAGGTTGGTGGTTCAAATCCCTTCCCAGTACAACTGTGGTTATACTGGGAAGTTCTCAAATGTGAATGTGTGCAGCTGTGTGAATGTGCAGCATGTTTGTTGCAAAACAGCATGTGTGTGCAGTCAACTTTCCCCCTGGGTAAATTGAATAAACGGTTAGTATCGGTAACTGTAATCTGCAACTGTGATTCATATAAAAAGTAAAAGAGAAAATTAAAAAGTGATTACTAAGGAAGGACATTAGATTGTGACACTGTGGACAACTTAAAATAAATGAGACTGGTTGTTAATCATCATAATGAGACTATACAAATTACAGTCTGTAACAAATGGAGCAAATTGTCTATTTATTATTATACTCAATGGAGCTAAAATGATCCAAACAAATCCAAAGCGATATTGTTGAGTCTTGTGTTGCCGGTTGCATCTTTAAGCAGGTAATCAGTAATCTGTAACAGATTGTATTTTGAGCACAACACCACTGTCACAACTCTGGTTTGTGAGTTTTACACACTTGTCTGTCTTGTAACCAGAGGGTTACTGGGTTGATCTCCACAACAATATCTCAAAGCGTCCTTGAGCAAGGCACTTTATCTCAGTGGCTCATTGTAAATTCTTCTTTCATTCTTCTTTCGAAAGGCCTTTCATTCATTTTAGTTTTTCTTAACTGTGTTTTATTCCCTTATTGTTTTATTTTCATTGCACTTTCTTTTAAATTCATGTCAAGCTTTGTTTTACCATGTGCTTTATTCTGTCCAGTGATTTTATTTTTGCTATTTTCCTTTTCAGTTTTATGTGAGGCACTTAGTAACTCTGTTTTTAATAGTGTTTAATAAGTACTATTCAAATAAACTTCATTATAATAAGTTGCTGTGGATCAGGGCATCAGAAATGTAAATGGTTGACTTGCAAGCATGAAGTAGCTGCCTCTCTCTCTCTTTCTTTCTTCTCTCTCTCTCTTTATTTTTCCCTCGTCTCTGAGTTGATTTCAGAGGTGAAATGAGATGAAGAGAGCATGTGATGCTCTACCCATCTAGGTGACAAATGGCAATAGGCGGCTGCAGTGACAACGACCATAATATATATCACTCTGTACTCTGTACTCTGCGCCTTACTAAGGTCAAAGCCACAGTCTATAGAACGAAGACATCCATTTTATGATTCGATGCTAATGGCTAGCCTGGTAACGAACTCCTCATTAATTCATGTTCCCAGGTCAAACGAGAAGTGAAAGTGAAGCAGGGCTTTGTTAATAAAAGAAGTTTGATTAGACCCACACATGCCCCTCCACATAAATACACACACACACACACACACACACACACACACATACACACACACACGTAATCAAGCTGGTTCCTGTTCATTACACTTTGATTAAGGTTATTGATTCAGTGGGTATTGGATAACAGTGAGTGCAGGTGTTTAATGTGTATTTTGTGGATGCCTCTGCTCTGTGGTTGTTCTTATTCAGTATTTTTCAGTCTTTTTTGTAGCTGAAACCAGTTACCAGGTCATATTGTATGAACAAGTGCTACATGTGAGTGAGTGGAGGAGGGAAGGAGTAGCCTGAAGATCAAGCAACTTACAAATCACTGTAGAAGTTTTCATATCTGCTGCAGAGCTGGTAAATCTCACTTCTTATGCCTCAATCAAATTTGCATCACTACATTAAGTTAAAGCTAGATTGCATAACCAAGCCCCTCAACCCCTCAAGCTTGATTTTTTTTTTTTTTTTGTATTTTATTTATATTTTTGTTGTCTTGATTGGTGCAAACACCTTTCTTCTGTTTCATTCCCCCTAACAAGTGTTTTATGCTAAACCTCCTGGTGCAGGCGGTGGGGGAAAGAAAATGCGCCGTCTGGGCAAGATTAATGAGTCACTGACTGACTGAAAAAGTGACTTATTCATTCATTTATTCAGTTACAGTATGTGCATATTTGTTAATTTCCTCAAAGTTTGATTGATTTTTTACAATATATGCTCTTATCTTAACATAAAAAAGAAAGAAAAATCCCTTCTGCCACTCCTTGATGTCCTTGATTATAATTGGCGAAATGTTTGTGATCTAGGAACTGAAGCTTATTCTAGTTGAAGCTTATCACAAGTTGCCTCCCTGCCAGCTCCAAGGCTTCTGTTCTGTTCTCTGACCTCTGACCTCTCTGTGGAGGGGGGACAAGCGAGACAGAGATAGAAAGTAGAAAGTATCACATTACTGTTATTATTATTTAGTTAAGTGCATCAGCAAAATGCCTAAAATGTAAACTGTAAATGGCATCATTCATTCCTTCATCCGTTTGTTGATCCCTCTCCTCTCCTCTCCTCTCCTCTCCCCTCCTCTCCTAGCATTACCTCCTACCAGACTTTACCCAGGAACATGCCCAGCCACCGCGCCCAGATCGTGCCCCGCTACCCGGAGGGCTACCGCACGCTGCCCCGCAACGCCATGATGAGGCCCGACAGCATCTGCAGTGTGGCCGGCTCCGTGTACGACCGGGCTCTCCGTCCCGCCTCCACCGTCACCGTCACGGCGGCGGAGAAGAGGCGGTCAATGAGGGACGACACCATGTGGCAGCTGTACGAGTGGCAGCAGAGGCAGGCCTTCTCCAGGCAAAGTCTGGCTCCGCCCAATGGTACAGATACAAAAACAATAACAATACTACTTACTGTCCTGAGATCAATGGAGGTGCAGACTGGAGTTTCAGTTCTGTAAACATTTCTCGGAGGCAGAATGAATCTAATTGGTTGAGCTAAACCTCAGTGGGCGGAGCCAAATATGTTTTTCTGGCTAGTAATTAGACTGAAGCCCAGTGACAGGGTTGCCAGGTCCGCGGTTTTCACGCGGAATTGGGCTACTTTTGAAGTGTTGACGCGGGTTCAATTGTTTTGTCCGCTGGCTGGGTAGAGCTATTTTGCATGCAAATTACATGAATAATATCTATAAATAAAAATCCATATTTTAAATGAAATAATTTATTTATACCCAAATCCTACCAAACTTGACTCCAGATCAGCACGTACACACACACAGCACACACACGTGCTGTAATGCTCTCCCGCCCGGCACCTAGAATAACTAAATCTTATCAGACGGGATCCCTGAGACTACAAAAAGGTTGAGATCCACTGGGCTACACCACAGAGCTATATTTTATTTATGATAATATACTGTATCTAATTACACAGAGGCATATTTTGAGTTCTGGTGTTGTGCTGGTTTTTGGGCTGGTTTTATTGGCCGTTGGGCTGGTTTTGGGCTGGTTTTGATTGGCCATTGTGCTGGTTTTGTCACACACACCTGGCAAGCCTGCCCAGTGAAAAAGGACAAGAGGTAAGAGAGGAGGAAGCTAATATTTTGAAGCCTAGCATTCTTGCCACTAACTGAAAAAAAAGCAATCTAGCCATACTGTTATCTAGTTTAGCTAGTTAGCCTAGCTGACCTTCCAAGTTCAAACTAGCCTTACTAGACTATAGATATCTTTGTAAGCTAGTTAGCTAACTGCTGACCTTCTAGCATCATGAATGCCGTAGTCATCAATGGAAAAAATTAAGTCATTTATATCACTTATATTTTGACTTCATTCTTAGCTAACTGCCCCCAGTTAGCTAAGATGTGCAATGAAGTGTTAAATGCAATGAAGTGTTAAATGCATATTGATTTTGAAAGATAATTGCACCTTCATTGCTTGGGTTTTTTCATAAATTTCAGCCTCAAAAGTGTTTGGTAAGCTTTAAGGTTGACTAAGTAAGTTCAGCTGTTCCATAATGTTTTGTAAGTTTATTCCATCACTTTGTAAGATAAAAGGTGTTGTTATTTTTTCAAATGGTGGCTCCCTCTGTATTTTGGAATATAACTCCTCAAACTCATCTTGCAAGTCCGGCACAGAAAACACTGTGCACTTCATCCACAGCGGAAACCTGTTGGCTCCACTGTGAGTTTCTCTTCTCCTGATCTTGTGTCTCCAGCGGCGGGACACTACGGCACGCTGCCCAGCACCAAGACCATGGGCAACATCTCGGAGCACGCCGTGGCCCACTCCATCCCCACCTCGCCCTCTCACGGCTCGCTGGCCCTCTACAGCACCTTCTCCCCTCCCCGCCAGCAGGCCGCCCACAACCCCAGCTCCCAGTCCGAGGTGTCGTCACCCGTCCTGCGGGGAGACGTGACGCTGGACCGCCGACACAGGACACACCTCGCCAAGGTGAGGGCACTTGCACAATCACACTAGGGTTCGACTCGAAAAATTTGTTGTTTAATTTTTAAGTATTTAGTGTTTCCCCCAGGATTTTATTCTTTTCAGGGTGGAAAAGCCTCTGAAACGGCATTTAGACCATCATGGGACACTAAAACTCTCCACTGAAATGCATACTAATGAAATTCATTCAAAATGATCTTTTCAATGGAATATTTAGGTCTTTTAATGAAGTATTAATTTACAAAATACATTATTGAACAGTTACATTAATAAATAAAATGTGCAAAGAAATTTTTAATTTAATTAAAATAGAATAAAAAGAACCTCTATTATATCGAAGGTGGACGACATTGCTGATATCTCGTATTTAATAAAAGGCATTATTGGTTATTATCCGTCTAACCCTAGATCGCACTTTCAACACAAATCTTAAGTTAAGATAGTTTACTTAAGATATTTACTTAATTTGATGTTTTCCAGGTCTTAAAAAGTTTGGGAATTGGACAAAAGGTCTGGAAAAGTAGGGGAAATAAATGTTGTTCACCTCTAATAGATACAGTATAAACCAGGGGTACTCAAATACAAATCTTAAAGGTCCACAAAGAAAATTTTCAATTAGACAAAGGTCCGTTTATTAAGGTCAGTCAAGCTTTTAACGAATTATAATTAAATTATTAAATTAATAATATAAAATTAAGTATAAAATATATATAATATAAAATAAAATTATATAAAATACATACAATAAAATTAAATAAAACATAAAATTACATATAAAATTTAATTAAATTAAAGCTACAAATCACCATTTCCCCATTATCCCCATCCCCCAAACCCGGTTCACACACCCAGCCACCAAAGGTGAATCAAACCATCCTAAGAATCAAAGTCCAAATAAGTCCAGAACTATTGTACATTGTGTCAAACACTGTTGCTTAATGAGAGAAGTGGCACCTTTGGTCTGCTGCCAAGACTTTGAACTTTGGCACAAAAGGTGTGATGACCAGGCAGAGACACTGATGCAAGTGTTCATGGGTGAGTCGGCTGCGGTACTCGTTCTTCACCGTGTTCATTGTTGAGAATGCAGACTCACTGCAGGCTGGCCACCTTTGAACACGCCATTTTAGATTGATTCACGTTCCAAATCTAGGCTAGTAGCTAACAGCTGACGAAACGAGCTGCGCTGTCAACTTGATTACACCGGTCTTTGTTCTCTTCTCTTTTAAAAATAAAGTTTGGAAAAAAAAGTGCGGCTCTACAGTATGACGTCGCGTCCGCGACTCACCGCTGTCATGGAGATGACGGGACGCTGAATGTGATTGGACCAAACCAAAGCAGAGTAGACGTCCTCACACAGACAGTGGAGCAGTCAGAGCGCTGCTTGCAGTGGAGAAAGCGGAGAATTTTGACTCGTTGCGTTGCGGCGAAGTCTCGCAGATAATACTAATAATACATATGAAAAGTATAATTTGCTCAGAGTCCGGAGACAGTTGTGGTTCGGTCCGGATCCGGACCGGAGTCCGGACTTTGAGGATGACTGGTATAAACACTCCACATCTCTTTGCAGTTATAGACCTCACTGTCATTTAACATGATATTAGTTGTTGTGAATACTAAACTTCAGCCATGCAGTGATAGTAGCTTCAGTACATCAGATCAAACACCAACCAAAACATTCAAATCCAGGCAGGACATTGAGGTGTGGAAAGACAAGTGAAGTTTGAAATGGAAAAAGGTTTACACACTCGTCGAGCACAAAAACACACTCACAGCTGCAAATGAAGAGAGAGTTGAGTGTGAAATTATCCTGATGTTCATCGTGTTTAAATGCAGACTGAAAATCACACCATCTCTCCATGTCTAAAGATTCAGATGTGTCATACACTGCAACTCTCTTCTTTATCTTTCCATCCATATTGACGCAACTCCAGCCTCTCTCGACTGAGCTGCAATTTCTTTAGCCTTTCTTCCTCTCTCTCACACTCACACACACACACTCATACTCCTCACTCTTTTTCTTTCTGTCTTGCCTCTCCATCAGAGGAAGAAATTAGACAAATATAGCCTCCCTGTGCTGAAAAACTCGGTAATGTGCTTGGCATCCTAAACTAAAGGGGTCCATCATCTCAGATATGGAAATGGTCCTGGATCTGAAGAGTCCACAGATGTTACTTCTGATTTTCCCATGAGACTCTTCAAAGAGAGAGAGAGAGAGAGAGAGAGAGATGCAGAGTTGAGACTGCAGTCAGTGTGTGATTCTCACTTTAGTGGATGACTCCAATCCCCTGTCACAAGTCTAAAACCCAGGTCCAATCCCCGTCCCCAGGCTGGGATCCAATGTGACACCTCTGATGAGGCTACACAGAGTTTGTATTCTGTGTGAGAGGCACTAGACGGCTCAGACACATGTTCAAATACGAGGCAACACACGTACTGTTCTGTATTCGCAACCAAAGAGAGAAGGGAGTGACAGATAGGGAGAACTGAGAAGAGCCTTGGAATAGGAAATAATGGACTGAGTTGAATTTAATTGAATTGTGATAATGTTCAATCTATAAAAGCAAAGAGGATAAATTCCTCTTGGGTCATTGTAGTGGGTGAGAATTGAATAGAAAGAGCAGTTTGGCAGATAGAAAAATCAGAGAAGAGCCTTGGATTAGGAAATATTGAATTGAATTGAAACAATGTTCAATCTATAGAAGCAAAGAGGATACAGTAAATTCCTCTTGGGTCATTGTAGTGAGTGAGAACTGAATTTTCGTTCTATATTTGCAACCAAAGAAAGAGCATTTTGGATTTAGATAGAAAGATCAGAGAAGAGCCTTGGATTAAGAAATAGCTATGCGTGAATGTTTGTTATTGTTTCTTTTTAAGATTAATAATGTTCCCCTGTCAACGCAATGATGATAAATTCCTCTTTAGGCCACTGTAGCAACTAAATCCAATTTAAATGAATGGGATCAAACTGATTTAAATTAAATTTAATTGAAATGAATTGAATTGAATAATAGCAACCAAAGAAAGCAGATGCGGGCAGATAGAAATACAAAGAACTGCATTAGGAAACAGCTATGCTTGAATGTTAACGATCATCTTTTTTATTTTATTTTATCTTAATAATGTTGCTCTTTTAATGCAGTAATGACAAATTCCTCTTTGCTCACTCAGATTGTTCAAAGTGAATTAAACTGAACAGAATTGAATTGAGATCACCTGAACTGAACTTGAGTGAAACTGAAATGTTCCTGCTGTCAAACCCGGTCCCATCCCTCTCCACAGTACGGCTACCCACCTGACCGCCGGTCCATCCCGGCTGGTATCCCTCCTCAGACCATCACCCCTCAGTCGCTGCAAGGCAAGACGGTGAGTGGCACGACTCCTCTCCTCCCTGCTCCTCGAACTCACTGTGAGATTTAACCGCTTTCAATAAATTCTCATCACTGGTGAATAGAATTTGGAGAGCTTCGGAATAAATGAAAAACAGCCTCTGCTCTCCACACACACACACACACTCACGCACTCACCGACGCGCACCTCACACACGTCTATCTCAACGATGTGCTCCGTTTTATTCTCAGCAGCCACTCATTGCTGTTTCTCCAGTTCTCTCAGTGGGACCAGTGTAATTATTGACAGTGCCATTGTCTGTTAATGACAGCGCAGATACACAATGCCGCCGCACAAATGAAATTGTCTTCGCTCGCTCTCTCAAATTGAGCCGACGACAATCAGAGTGAGGACTGATATTTCTCTCTGAACCAAGCTGTGAATAATATTGTGATTGCTTGACGGCAGCAGAGCGCCTCGGCAGCTTGATGAGAAAAAATCGTCACATAATTTCCCAGAAAGCTTTTGCAATTTACTGTTTTGTTACAGTGACTGCGTTCCTCTGTTGCTAGTGATGATTCTCTACGCCGCCGCTCCAAACACACTGCCGTCGTGGAAAATCGCTGTGTGTGTGTTTGTGTAAGGGTGTGCGTACACGCGTGTGTGTGTGTGTTCGTGCACTGTGCGTCAGCCGAGCGTCCGTAGCCATAATCGGAAACACTCGGTTGCTCTTTACCCACGTTATGTGTGTAGCCGTTCCTGTCCTCGTGAAGGTCAGTGGACGCTTGTTTTTGATGTCGAGAGTGTGGCAGCTCTTCTTCTCTCCTCTGTGTGTTGCTGTGTGCAGCCGGAGGAGCTGACCCTGCTGCTGATCAAGCTCCGTCGGCAGCAGGCGGAGCTCAACAGCCTGCGGGAGCACACTGTAGCTCAGCTAATGACCCTGGGCATGGAGGGGCCCAACGCCAAGGTCAGCACTGTGCGTATACGTATGTATGTGTGTGTGTGTGTGTGCATGCACGCATTTATGCTTTCCCAAGGTCAGCATCCCATATGTGTGGATTTGTGCGTGTGCAAGGGAGTTTCCTTGTGTTGCTGTATGTGTGGGTTGCGTAAGTCTGGGTGTTGGGGATTGAGTGGGCTTTCTTCCGTGTGTGTGTGTGTGTGTGTGTGTGCTTGCATGGTCGCCCCGCTCCTGTCGGTGCATGACGGCTTGAGGTTGCATTGCGGTTGTGGGCCAGGAGAGCATGCATCCCAGCAGATGCATCGAACAGCGTTAACATTATTGGTTGTCTGTTTCTGCTTCTGTGCTCCAGCGTTCTGCATCCTGAGCGCTGGTTTGGTTTCAACCCCCTTTTTAGTGTGCTGCGTTTTGTTTGCGTTTCTTTTTGTATGAAGCTGATCAGTGCTAAAATAGCTTATTGGTCAGTCCAGCACTATTTGGGAAAGTAATGCATGTAAATGTGCAGTATGTCTGGTATTCCAATTTCCAAGATTGCTCTGCAGGATTCCAGTGCAGCATGTTCTGTGTTTTGAGTTGACTATATGAGGTTGTTTGATTCACTTTGCAGGACATGTATGATTACCAATGGCAACTTAATATTTTGCATGAGGAGTCATGTACTGTACTTTTGGTTATGAATGAAATATTTCAGTAGCGACTCAGTGGAGCCGATTTCTCTGCTCTGCTCAAGCACTAACTATGCGCCTGTGTGTGCTGCATGATTGTAGGTAAAATGATAAATTCTGATTATTTTGCTATTGAGGTCATGATTGCCAATCACAATTACTAGTCTTGACAATTTTGCACTTTTTGCATTATCTTGACTATTTTCTACTATATGAGGCATTCTAAATGGAATTAAATTGAATCAAATGAAGTGTATCAGTACTGCAAAAGTCTACAACTATGAATAATGGAAACTGACATCACAATATACGATTATACATTATAAATTTTCCAGCCTTGCTATTCAAATTATCTCCTATCCTTACATCAACTGCTCTATCTCTTTCATTATCCCTTCCTTCCTGTTGTTGTCTTTTCCTGTCTCGGCTCCCCTTTCTCCTCCAACTCCTCTCTCTTCCATTTCTCCCTTCTGCTTCTGTCCATCTTTACCAAACACCGCTTCACCTCTCTGACTTCTTCTCTCCTTCTTCTGCGGCTACCTTAGACTGAGGTTCTTTCCCATCACCTCCAGAGGAACCTTATTTACCTGGACAGCCAGGTGAGGACTTCTGACTCTGCTCCTCTCTGTCTCCGCTCCCAGCTGCTTCCAAAACCAAAATATAAAAGTAGCTGAAACAAACAAAAAAAGTAATTGTAAACCACTGGAACTTTTTAAACCTTCTTCACTTTTTGGAAGCTAACATGTAGACAACAAATACATGCATGTGCAAGCCAGCAGCCATTTTTTAGCTACATGTCTCTGTTTCTATCTACGTCTATTTCTGCCACTATTTCTCTTCTTACTCTTTTACTCTGGCTTATACACCACTGCTGGTGTTTGTACACCTCTTTGTCTCCTCACACAAGTCCCTCTAGTCTGAGCGCCATCTGTACCTAACTATCCACACTGCAAAAAATGTCAAGTTTCAAGTGATTTTATCTCGTTTCCAGACCTATCAAGCTGATTTAATGATATTTTCAGTCAAATTATCTCACTGCACTGGCAGATAATCTTGCTGTTTTCAATAAATCTCACTTGATACATGCCAAAATGACTTCTTCCAAGAAATCATCATAAAACAATGAAGATAATCTTTAAACAAGAAACTTTCCCCAAGACAATTTCACTTTTACCAAGTAAATGTCCTGAAACAAGTTACAGATTATCCTGAAAAAAAGTCAATAAAATAGTAAAATAAGCTTGATAAGTTTGGATAGTTTTTGCAGTGCACAGATCTTTGGTTTACCACAAGTGAAACATGGTCAAAACTGGGTTTAGCTTAGCAGTTCTCAACCTTGTGCCCCCAACACCCAAGAGTCTGCAGGTTTAGATCCCAACTCAACACTACAGCAGCTGATTGCACCAATTTACACACCTTCAGCCAGACAGGAGGAGCTAATTAGTGGATTCAGCTGCTTGAGTGTTTGGTTGGAATGAAAACCTGCATTTGGCTGAGGCAAACTGGTTTAGCCCACAGGGGTGAAATGCAGCCAGTACCAGCTCATTTGCATAGACATGATTCTGTTCATCTGTTGAATGTAAACCGGTATTACTCAGTTTGATTTAAAGTGAGGGGGAGAAACGGGGAGAAATGTCTTCTGAGACTCTCACAGATCCTTATAGAAGATGGTTCCTTTTTTATACCAAAACTGACAGGCGTCCTAAAGCATTTCTCATTTCTCTGCCACCCAGTTCAGGGAGTGAAGTGCTTTCTGAAGGTCCGCCATAATTGACCTGCCTGGTTAAATTAAGGACAGATAGATAAACAGACAGATAGCTAGCACAGTAATGCTGTCATAAATGTACACATAATACTAGAAGCTGTATTAAACATCACTTGCAGTGTTATTTATATGTACCCTACTGCAGCGACACTCAACCTTTCTGATTGCTTGAAAATGTCAGCCTTGTACAATCAAGACAGACACAAGCAGCACGGCAAACAGGGACGTGCTGGGAGGAATTGCAAATGTCAAAACTGCATTTGCATAGAGGCATATGTTTGATTGTAGGAAACAAAGATTCTAAAAAGAAAAAGTTAATGAAGTAAATGTAATGCATTTGTTTGACATTGATTTTCTTTGTATTTGAGCAAAATCTCACTCTGCCCTCCTTAGCTTTTCTAGTTGTTTTTTTTTTATAGTAAAAAAGTATAGTATAGTTTTTTATTTTATAGTAAACTGTAATGTACACCCACTGGTTGGACAGGTAATGAAATCGTGGCTTTAAATCATCAGCAAGCGTTTGCTATCCGCCCCAACTTGCCCTGGCATTAACGTTAACAATAACATGTGCATCTTTCCACTGGAATCTCATTAAGATTATATTACAACAGGCTGAGACTGCTGAGGTAATTGCAAGAAAACACAACCTGTCGACAGTTCACAGAGGCAGACCCTGATCATGGCCGGCATCTAAATGTGCTGTTTATTTTTTGCCTCTAGGTTAGAACTTGCCTTCCCACGGTTCCTGCATTATTGAATATGACTGTTTGGCTCTGAAAAGGTCATGTGCTGCAGGGAGAGACTAGCCTTGGAGATGCTGTGTGGGAGAGAGAGGCAGAGGGAGAGGGAGGGAGTGGCTTGGAGGTTGGAGCCGTATCGACAAAATACAAAATAGTGTGATTATTGAATTGTTAGGAAAGGTCTTTTTTTTTTGTAGGAGCTGTTCTTGAAAGATGTTTCTCTAAAGGCTCAGTCTAGATTTTTATCCTCAATCAGTTATCGGTTTTGGGTATTTCAATAAAATGTAAACTTTCCAAACTGATTCACACCGCTTGCTCCTGGCCAGCACAGTGGATTTTAGTGAAAGAAAACTTGTGAGAAAAGCTGAAATTTGCTTGGTGGATCATATGTCTGCCAACTGTATCATTTGACCCTAATTGTTTCAGAAAAGGTCATGTTCTAGAAGTTTTGTATATTTGCCAATAAACAAGACAACATTAAACTGTCAGATTTCACACAGTTTAACCTGATTTTCTCTCCCATACAAAGAGAGAAAGAGGGCGAGTCCCATTCCAGCTCCTGGACATCAGCCATTAAGCAATGGTTGATCCTTCAGACAACACGTACTGCTGTGTTATCATACCACTGTATCCTCTTTCTCCTTGGCGCTCCGCTAGACGAAGGAGAACGAGCCTCTAATCTTCATGATTCACACTATGATCGAGAACTCGGCACCGAGGCCGCAACTCTACCAGCAAGTAAGGTCCTGGGCGGGTTCTGGCTCCAGTCAGCATCAGGCAGTGGAATACACAAACACAGCTTTGTACAACTTCAGTCTTTTTGACATATCGCTGTTGTCAGGTGAAAACCTCTCGACGAGTTTATCCGGGTGGGTTTTTAAAGGTTTTCATAAGCCCCAGGGTCGTGGAACATTCTCAGCCCACAGAGGATCATGTAATCCTTCAATTTAAGTTAAAACATGAAAATAACCAAAACTGGAATTGCAAGGTTGTCACTTGACAACAACGGTGTGTTATTAATTGATTTCCCAATCAGTAAAATTGTAGTTTCAGCATACTTAAACTGAAGAGTTCAATCTCAAAATGAGATAGCCAACATTTGGAAAAAAAAGTGACACCTACATTTACAAAATGGGATATATACACTACCAGTCAGAAGTTTGGACACACGCATTTTTCTTTATTTTTACTATTTTCCACATTTTAGAATAATTCTAAAGACATCAAAACTATGAAATAACACAAATGGAATTATTCAGTGACCAAAAAAAGTGTTAAACAAATCAAAACTATCTTATGTTTTAGATTCTTTGAAGTAGCCGCCCTTTGCCTTGATGGAAAGGCAAAGGCTTTGGAAAGAAATTCATACATAGGCATCAACTTCACTATTTATATTTGTCTAAGAAACAAATTTCAAGCATTTAAGCATAAGCCTTTAGATCAAAATGGCTTTAAGATAATGAAAAACATAGAACATTCAGTCAGGTGTGTCCAGACTTTTGACTGGTAGTGTATGCTGTTTCATAAATGAACTCTTCAGTGCTAAAGTGACTGAACTGGAGCTAACTGGAGCCAAACCTTTGTCCTGGTAGCCCAGTGGCTGTGTATCCACACCTCCCCCCCTCCTCCCCTTCACCATCAACCTCTTGTTTTTCCACTTTGGATGCAGTCCGTCCGTCCGTCCGCCAGTTGTTCCTCGGCAGCTCTACCCCGACGTCATCACCGCATTATTTAAACTGTATATCAACTTGTTCTGCTTCCAGCACATCTCATGTCATTGCTTTCTGTTTGATTCTGTTGGAAGTGACCTGAAGCGAGCGCATGGCTCATGGTGTAACGCTTCATAGCCATGGAGATCTCCTCTCATTGTCAGTCTTCATAACAGCACTGTCCATTGTCGGCTATCACTTTGGAAATGGCAAACCAGTACTTCCTTTTTCCCTTTTGATGTTTGTCCTAAAGGTCCCATATGATTCAGTTTTCCTGATTTTGTTTTCATATATACTAAGAATAAGAATAATGCTCCCCAATACATGTAGTTTAGTTAAAAGGGTGTTTATTGAATGGATTTGAAGACTAAGTCCTCACAATACTGGACCCTGATTGGCCAATAGCAGTAGCTCCTTCAATTAAAATGAGATAAACCTGCTGAGTGGAGGCTTTCCACTTCGAATGCTGCAAACTGTTTAGTCAGGAGAGCCAATCAGGACCAAGTCCAGCTGTGATGCGTTAGTCTGAAACTGCCTTTAAAAAAAGATGGATTTTTGAAAACGCAATAGCTTTCAATTTCCACATGAATCCTCTTGGATAATATATGAATATAAAAAGAGTTAAGTGGACAATGAATGGATTTATTGGTGAATTACTAGAAAAGCTTCCACTGCTTCGAGATAATGATATTGCCCAGTTTTTCTTTCACAGTGTGAGTCTTTAAAGGTCCCACTTCAGTGCAGGTTCTGCGAATCCCTCTGTGTGGGCGTGTACCGTCTCTTAACCGTCTCTTAACTGCATTTCCTGGAACAGAACGTAATAATGTTCGTTGGAAAATTCCAGTCGGGGGAATTGTCCGAGGACTTTATCACTTTACGCCAGACCGCTAAAAATCTCCTTCTGTCTGCCCTCATCTTCCACCTCCAGCTGGGGCCACCAGCGCTCTCTTTAAGTGAAGATGTCAGAAGTGAGAGTCAGTCGCCCCAGTGTAGTGAAGGAGTGTGTGTGTGTGTGTGTGTGTGTGTGTGTGTGTATGTGTGTGTGTGTGTGTGTGTGTGTGTGTGTGTGTGTGTGTGTGTGTGCTTAAGGTTCCGGTTTTAGCCTGGGTCTCATTGAGGTTTATCTCAAGGTCTGCCAGAGAAGAGCAGCAGACTGTCATGAGGTTCGCCATAGGCTGAGAGAGAGAGGGAGAGAGAGAGAGAGAGAGAGAGAGGGTAAGGGAAAGAGAGAGAGAGAGAGAGAGAGAACCATGGAGAAGCAGGAGGAGAGGAAACAAGCACAGAAGAGAATAAGAATGTAATTCGGATTACTTATCTCTTGGCGTGAAGCGTGAAAAGCAGTAGCAATCAATGGGAACACTTACTCTGAAATAGTGGACACACACACACACACACACATACACAAAATATAAAGAAATATATAAATATTTTTCTTAATATTAAAGAGCACCGATGCCATAAGTATTCAGCGGTGAGGTGAAAGTGGAATTTTGTGTTGCTTTTTCTCCCTTCACTCGGCCCATTTCAGCGTTATAGTCTTCACACACCGTAAGCCCCGTAACACCTGGGTAGAAGATAGTTTTAGGGGAAATAAAACGGGATTAGAGAGAATGCATGGAGAGCTCATCCCTTCATCCCCTCGCTCTCTCTCTCTCGCTCTGGAGTGAACTGTGGGAGCCGTATGAAGAGTTTCCTTCCAAAATGAGATCTCTACTATTTGGGGAAAAAGTGGGATATAAAAAAAGTGATTTATATCACAAAGGTACAATAAATTCTGGTATTTATTTAAAAGATAGCACGTCACTTAGGTCCTTGGATGACAAAATACTAACACTTAAACAGACTTCAGGGAATTATTCGTTCCCAAAACGAGCAAATAGCATTTTGGAATCGAACTCTTCATATCCATTCTGGCTGGTGCAGTTGCTGTCAGATGTGTTGTTGTCGCCCCCTGCTGTCCGTCTCTGACCATGGCTTCTTGTTTCAGGTCAGCCCAGACGACTTCAGAGACGGCTCCTACGTCCCGCGCACAGAGGAGGTCGACATAGACGTAAGACGAGAAGACACGCACTGCAGCGTCACCCATAATGAATGAACGTTCTCTTTCTGCATGTTTAATACACAGTGGAAGTTTCTGACTAAATTTGGCTTGTGTGTGTGTGTGTGTGTGTGTGATTCAGACGAAGCTGAGCAGACTGTGTGAGCAGGACAAGGTGGTGAGGATGCAGGAAGACAAACTACAGCAGCTACACAGAGAGAAGGTACAGCTGTGTGTGTGTGTGTGTGTGTGTGTGTGTGTGTGTGTGTTTCTGCACGCATTCTTGTGTCTCTGTGTACGTTTGTGCGCGTATGCATACATTACCAGTCAAAAGTTTGGACACACCTGATTGAATGTACTATGTTTTTCATTCTCTTAAAGCCATTTTGATCTAAAGGCTTCTGCTTAAATGCTTGAAGTTTGTTTCTTAGACAAATATAAATAGTGAAGTTGATGCCTATGTATGAATTTCTTTCCAAAGCCTTTGCCTTTCCATCAAGGCAAAGGACGACTACTTTAAAGAATCTAAAATATAAGATAGTTTTGATTTGTTTAACACTTTTTTGGTCACAGCATAATTTCATTTGTTATTTCATAGTTCTGAGGTCTTGACTATTATTCTAAAATGTGGAAAATAGTAAAAATAAAGAAAAATGCGTGTGTCCAAACTTTTGGCTGGTAGTGTACATACTCACTTACGTGCATATGCGTTTGTTTCTGTGTATTTTGCAAGTACAGGCATTTATATATATGTGTGTGTGTGTGTGTGTGTGTGTGTCTGTGTGTTCGCTCCCCAGCACACCCTGGAGACGGCCCTGCTGTCTGCCAGCCAGGAGCTGAGTGAACAGAGCAGCTCCAACCCCACAGCGGCACAGAGCCTCGTCCAGCAGAGAGACGTGCTGCAGAACGGCCTGCTCAGTACCTGCCGAGAGCTGTCCAGAGTCAACACTGTGAGACGACACACGCACACACACACACACACACACACACACACACACACACACACATCACTGAGGGACAGGTATACAGACATTATTTATGAAAAATTCTATATGCAGGATTTTTATGTAGAAACCAGCCTAAATCATATTGAGATGCAGTAGATTCACTCAATTTGGCCAAATGAAATTCTGGTTTCGGGTATGGGCACAACCAAGGTATAGAGATTCACATTTGGCACAGGCACTTGGCTGACGCTCTTATCCAACTTAAAATTAGTGCAGCAGATCTAACAAAATATTAACAGATAGCAAAATACAACTTAGAAATGAAAGCATAATAGAGATAGGAACCAAAGAAAAAGGTAGAAAGGATTTCTTTTTGGAAGCAGAAGTTGGGGACGGAACATGTCAAGGACACATGCACACATGTACACATACACACACACACACACACACACACACACACACACACCTACACACACACAGACTCACTCTCATGACCCCATTGTTGGTTGCTGTCCTGGTTTCAGGAGCTGGAGCGCTCCTGGAGGGAGTATGACAGGTTGGAGGCAGATGTCACTCTGGCCAAATCCAACCTACTGGAGCAGCTGGAGGCTCTGGGCAGCCCACAGGTAACACACACACACACACACACACACGCACACACTCTTCCAGGGGTTAACAAACCGGTGCTTTAAGAATTTGCAGGGGATGCTTATATGTTGTTGGCTTACACGACTGTGTGTGTGCATTTTTTGTGTGTATATCTATTATCATGCATGCTTTTGTGTGTCTAAATGCACCCGTGTTTGTGTGTGTGTGTGTGTGTGTGTGTGTGTCCTCAGACGGAGCCTCCGAGCCAGCGGCACGTCCAGATCCAGAAGGAGCTGTGGAGGATCCAGGATGTGATGGAAGCTCTGACCAAAAATAAACCGCAGAGGAGCACAGACAGCAGTGAGGGTCTCAATAACACTTGAAAACACCACTTAGTTATATTTCACCTTCACCCAGACTGATTCACAGCAAGCGAGGGGGAGTTTGACAGGACACACGTCTGTTGATGGACACACGCCGGCTGTGGCGAGAATCAAACCAAGGCCACACATTTTTCTACATGATGTATGATCCTCTCCGTGTCTTCGTCATGATGTCTTCCCCCCGAATTTTAGACAGAAAAATCAAAGTTTTACCATTTTAGGAAAGTAGAATGGCTTGAAAGCATTTGAATTATTGCAAATTTACTCATATATAGGATCTGAAGTAACTATCCCTTATGCCATTTTGGATGTAGAAACCCATCTTGGATGTTATAGGAAAGAGGTTGAGAGTGTCATCGAGGTTTCACAGATGTTTTGTTGAGAGTTATTTGAGTAGCTGCAGCTTGAGTACACTCTATAAATAAATTAAAGGCTGTACATGACAAGAAATGTTTTTGCAGGTGTCTTGGTTATGAAAAAATGCTTCAGCCCCCATGCTCAACTGAATTTCATTTCTGTATTCCCTTTGTTCAACAGGCTTCCCTGGATCCAAACCGCTCTCCAGCCTACAGAAGAATGAGGTACGGTAGAGCCTGAACCCGCACAGCACATTTTAACATCCAGCTCAAATTATTCCCACTCTCAGCAGTTTAAAATCTGGTCTGGTCTTGGTTGGGTTTGGCCTCTGGCTACAATTATATGAGTCTGAAAAACCTGGACATGTCTCCCGTTTTTTTGGAAGAGAGAATGATTTTGTGATTTTATTGTGGTGTCTGGGAAACTACTCTGAAAAGATAGTTTACCAAACCTCTTACTACTTCATAATGAAACAAGTTAATTTATGTCTTAAACACAAATGTAGTTTGTGTTTAAGTGTTTGACTAACAATACTTTGATGATAGGTCAAATAGATTCAACTATATCCATCCACTTCCATTGTCAAATATTGCCAAATCTGAGTCTGGAATTTCTTATATAGTATATGGATTAACTGAATCAATAATTAAGTACAGTGTGGATCTGTGATTTAGTGGTCAGGGAAGGAAAATGCTAGCGTAGTGGTGAAATATTAAGGAAAATGTAGCTAGTTTCCTAAACTATAGGACAACTGATTACTGAAAAACAATGCTAAGGTTGAAATTTAGTTCAACTGACAACAAACTACTGGAAAATAGTCTTAAATTAGCGATTGAGCTATCAATAGTTAAAGGAATACTCCAGGATTTTGGGAAATTTTTGGTCAACTTACCCGTTAAGTCATGAAAATATAGACACCAAAATCATCCATGTGTCCCCGGTATATCATTCACTTCGGTGCTCCGTGCTTTAGCAGTGATAGCTGGTGACTAGCATTTTCCAAAGGAAGAAGACTGACCTTTTAGTCATAAAAAGTTGTTCGTGTTTTTTACTGTGTGGTTTGTAGATTCATAACATTTTAAAATAAACATCACTAACTCAATATAGCTGATGTAGCCAGATTTATTTTTGGAACTATTTTAGTTGAGCAGCCATGTATTCAGTCCCATCGTCTACCACCTTCACTTCTAACAGTAGTCCCTGGTAGTTCAAAATAGTATGTTTTTATATCATATTTTGTGTAAATTTTGCCAATCTCTTCACAAAACTGCCATACATGGCTGCATATCATTTAAGTTTACTTACCATTTAAGTTTTAGAGTAGATACAAGTTCTCATTTTTTCACTTTTGAGATGATGCTAGTCACCTGCTATCACTCAGCATAGTGTTTGCTAAAGTGTTAGCATGGAGCACCAGAGTAAATGATCTACCGGGGACACGTGGATGATTTTGGTGTCTATGTTCTCATCACTTAATAGGTAAGTTGACTAATGGGGTCAGTCTCCCAAAAACTTGGTGTTCTTCTGTGACACTGGTGTTAAAACTCTTCACCCTTTATTCCTTTATGACAGGAGGTAGATATCATTTCCTGAGGGTGAGACCAGCTGTTTGACTTGATGTTATAACTGTTAACAGGCCGTGACGTTGCTGTCACTCAATCCCCTCAAGGAGGGCGACAGCGTGCCCCCCCGCCCGCCCCTCCCCCAGTACTACGACTCGTCCGAGCGCCCCCCTCACGTGCCCCCCCACCCCTCGCACCCCGGCGGCCGCCTGCCCCCCCACACGCACCGTCCCGAGGACCGCAAGCCCGGCTCCAGGAACGGAGCGCACAGCGTAAGGACCGCTGACCGTTCACCCCCCCCCACCCCACCCCCTCCCTCCTCCCTCCCTCCCTCCCGTGTTCCTGCTCCATTGGTCCAGCACTTTGGTTTTGGTTGTTGCTGTGACCGCCATCGATTACCACACTGAACCATTCCATCTTAGCCCTTTCTTTCAAAGGTTTTTGTGCGTTCACGGCCATTTTTACGTTCATTTCCATCATTTTTACATGCGCTCGACTTCATCGTACAATTTTACCTCCGTTGCTCTCAATCCCGCTCCCTACTGAGTGTGTGTGTGTGTGTGTGAACCATTCCTCATACAATGTCATTCTGGGTGTATGTAATTCATCCAGCAGCGTCTTTTTTTAAACCCCTCCATCCATGCTCCATCCAGCTGTCACACACCTACAGTGCTTTGTTCAGACCCATTCTGGTCTGTACATGTGGATTTGTCAGTGGGATTTCTTTGGCATGAGTGTGCTGTTTTTGTGTGTGTGTGTGTGTGTGTGTGTGTGTAGCAGGAGTGCCTGTGCGTGGCATGGCACGACATGCTGTGGTTTGTGCGTGGGTGTATCTCAAGTGAGTGTTTACGCATGTGTGCCTTGTGTGTGTGTAGTCCTCTAGTTTGTGTGTACACTCTTAACAAAAAATGTATAGTACCAAAAGCAAATAATTATTTAGGCTTGTACCATAACGGAGCCCATTTTGATGCTATAAAGAAATCTTTTAGAAAGGTTCTTTATGGCAGTGATTCTCAACCTTTTTCATATCAAGGACCCCTTATTTAGTCCACATTAGGGCCACGGACCCCCATTTGATGAGATTTTGTCTCTTGGATCCAAATCTGAGAATATTTGTATTGTCAGATATGATTTTGTCCAGAATTCCATGACTATCTGTATTGTAGGTAGAGAGATACTATGATCAAAAAAAGTCATTCTTCTACATTCTCTGATTGTGTTAACTTCTTGTAAATTAAATAATGCTGAAGTTTAACAATTCATCAATTTGCTGGGGACCCCCTGGAACCCACTCAAGGACCCCTGGTGGTCCCTGGACCCCACGTTGAGAACCACTGCTTTATGGTACCATGCTCAAATGGCTCTACAGAGGATCTGTTTGGTGTTGTAAAGAACCATTTAAGAACATAAAATGTTTCAAATCAACAGTATTAAAAGAACTTGTTAAAAAAACATTTTGCATTCTTTATTCTGATTTTCCATTTTGTTATTTTAACAAATCAGAGGGTTATTTTAGTCATGATGGTTCCATATATTGAGTCATTACAGTCCATTGTTCCCGGGTGTACCTGCACTTGTGTGTAATTGCGGTCATGCATGTGTGTGTGCAGCCTGTGTGTGTGTGTCCCATGTGTATCCTGACCTCCAGCCTTCTCTCCCCTCCCCTCCCCTCCCCTCCCCCTCCGCAGCAAGCTCCAGACTACCGGCTGTACAAGAGCGAGCCGGAGCTGACCACTGTGAAGGAGGAAGTGGACGAGGCCAACGGAGAGGACAAGGACAAGACGGAGACGTCCGCTGAGAACAAAGAGACCGCAGCCTCCAAAGGTGCTTCTGGACTCTGGTGACATTCACGTCATTTAGCTGACACGCTTAGACTGAGTCAGCGACTGAGCAGGTGCAACAGGACCTTCGCTGTTGCTGGGATCCAACCTGTGACCTTTCAGTTACAAGACGTTCACGCTTACCCAGGGCCTTAGGTTTCGTATCTACAGAAGAGGATTAGGGCCACATGTGAAAAATGTATTTGAGTTCTTAGATTATTCTCAGAATTCTGGCTTTAAACTCAGAATTCTTATTTTATTCTCAGAATTTTGATATATTTTTCACATGTGGCCCTAATCCTCTTCTGTACATTTAATCTTTGGGGGGGGGACACACTCAAAACAAACCCTGGGCAGCTAATCACTGTAAGGGAAAAATAAACTTCACCTTTTGTGAGTCAAAATGAATAAGCAGAGGTTCAAGAGTCTTCCGTGGATTCTTTATTCAGACATGCATGGTTCAGTTCAGTGTTACAAACAAGCAACAAAGAAGTGACAAAGAAAGGAGTAGAGAGGATTCACTTATATAGATTAGAGTAAACAAAATTGTAAATCTCGGCACAGAGCCAAACCCACAGTTCAGATTTCTTGGCTCAAAGACAAACCCACAGTTCAGATTTCTTGGCTCAAAGACAAACCCACAGTTCGGGTTTCTTGACTTAAAGCCAAAAACCTCACCTAATATGGGACACACGGAAACACACGTATGAATAGCATATACTATTGTCCACCTATAAGAACACTCAAAACCACACATAACCATATATAGTGGACATGCACACGTACATGCAATGTAATTACGTCATTATGATATGTAGAGAAGAAAAAACACTCTACTCTGCAGGACAAAGGAAACAAAGGACAGAGTATGTTATTCATTAAAAAAACAAAGTATTAATTTTATTTCTTACATCACAATGACAGTATGAGCACATTAGCAGCCTAAATGCAACTCCGTTTTCCCCTCACTTCATCAGTAAAATAAAAAAAAAAAAGAAAGAAAGAAGAAAGAAAGTAGTTTCAAACAGCTAGGAGAAGGGCTCCATTTTTTTTTAAAGGGGAAAGTGTGTTTTCTCTTGTGACAAAGGCTAATCACAAAATGTGCTTTTGGTAAAACTGAAGTATAAATACAGTATATGTGTTTGATGTTGAAATAATTGGGGATGACAATCAACCGTATTCTAATACTGAGGGAGAAATTCTTGCCTATCGTCCCCCACATCTATCTTGCCTATGCTCCAGCCTCTCTATCCCTCAACTGGCTTTTGTTGTAGAAAACATGTTAAGATAGACAAAGCATCAAAGACATGAAATTTAAATTCCCAACAAAAAAGAATATTGTTTCTTAACTTATCAGCGGAGACACACATGGCATTTGAGCTTTCTGTCAGTCGAAATTGCATTCTTCACATTGTCTAATTTGTAAAAGACAAAGACAATGGAAAGAGCGTCATTTATGCCGCTGTAATTGCATAGGAGCACTAATCAAATGCTTTATTATTCCACAAGAGAAACTTAAATAAACTCGCTGATGTAATATTGAGGATGTCTCCAACTGTTATGCTAACGTCTCCTGCTTTTTTATTCACATTCTTCTTACATTGTTTTGCTGCTGTGAAATGGAGCGTCGCTAAATGTTCTGCAAGGATGTGAGCAATTAGCCTAACTGCTCTGATTGTTCACAGTTGTGTGACTGACGGTGTTCCCTGCTGTCTCTCCAGCGGTGCCCTCCTACCCGGTGGGCATCGTTCCTCCCAGGACCAAATCTCCCATGAGCCCTCCTGAGTCCTGCACCATCGCCTCCTACGTCACCCTGAGGAAGACCAAGAAACCTGAATCCAGATCAGTAAGTTCGCCTTTAGCACCGAGAGCGACAAAAGCGGTTGGAGAGAAACTAACTGATTCCAGTTCAGCAAATGTGGCACAAACATCCTGAAGGATAATTGTTTTTGTTGACTACATTTAAATTTGTGTGGTTTTTGTATGGGTGCACACTCCTTTTAGATGCTTTTTCAAGCTAATTTTAGAAGAATCTGTCCATTTTGCCCATTTATCTGACGCTCTCATCCACAGCGTATATTTATGTACTTGCTACAGAAATGAATTTTCGCCAGGTTCTTACAGACAAAAGGACATTTCAGCTTTTTACTTGTGTTCCCATGTGGAAAAGCTTCTCCTTTCCTCTTCCGGTTCATTGCCTTTGTTTACGTCTCCCTGCTCGTGTTAAACTCTCCGTCTTGTCTCCTGGTGTGATTTAGCGGACAAACATACCATCTCCTTTTTTTCAGCACTAAAATAATAAAACTGCCTCTAAATCCTCATATTCCCTCAGCCACTTCTGTCGTTCTTTCACTGCAGCCATTGTTGTTGTTGTCCTCTCTTGTTTTGGTCACTGCTGACAGCAGATGGTACAAATATTTCTGTAACCCTCGACACGTTTTCCGCAACTAAAATCGAAACATCGGAAATTAAGATTTATTTTTTAGACATATTATATAATATCTTGCTGTTTGCCGGTTGTTATCTTGTATGGTTGTAATACCCACAGGTTTATGTGTTCCTGAGGTTTTAGGTAGGTGTTGCTTACAAAAAGAGATCTGCGTTGGACTGATTCTGTTACATCAAGGTTAAAAATACAGATATGCTGAATCTCCAGATAAAGCATGGACAGATCAGATATTTACCAATATACAGGATCTGATGTAACTACCCCTCATGCTATTTAGGGTGAGCACCCACATAGAAACTAGGATATTAGACCTACACTCACCCACAATACACCTACACTGCACTGGATAGTGCCTACGCTGAGGCATACAACCAGTCCACAATATCTCACCCAAAGACTAAAAAAAATATGACCCACAGGTAAAAATTTAAAAACAGAATGAGTGATTAATTTTTAGTCATATCCTGTGCAGGATCGGCCGCGAAGCGCAGTGGACCAGATGGGAGTCGGAGAGCGAGAGGTTGGCAGAGCGAGGATGAGCGTAGAAGAGCAGCTGGAGAGGATGAGGAGAAACCAGCAGGCCTCGCTCAGGGAGAAGAAGAGGGAAACTCCGTCTCGCTCGCCCTCCTTCAGCAAAGACAACCCCTTTGTTGTATTACAGGTAACACACACACAAGCCTTCGTTACAATACAGGCATCTTTAGTTTTGACTTTCAGTTTATTACAGGCAGCTGATCGTGCCCATACTGTCCTCCTTACAAAATGCTATATATCCACATCCAGAAAAAGAAAGAGAGTGAAGTTCATCATTCAGCATTGTTAAAATATAGAGGATCCGTCAAGGTCTGTCAAAATGTCATTCATTTTGTCATCCAAGGACTTAAGTTAACTCTTATCCCTTATAAAGTACTGAGTAAGAGTGGGCATGACGTTTATTTTCACTCTTTATTTCTTCACACTCTTTATTGTCATGATCTTTATTTGTCATGGTGAATATTGTTACATGCAGGTGTATGTGCCTTCATCTGGGTATATGTACATTTATGAATATAAATGTATGTATCATATATGAATACAAAGGACCAGCTTAAGCTGTATTGCTCTATTTTCTTTTAATTCATGCATATCTTCTGTCTTAATTCAATCAATCAATACGTACGTGTGTTTGTGTGTGTGTGTGTGTGTGTGTGTGTGTCCAGAGCCGACCCCACGGAGAGGAGTCCTCTGCAGACCCTGTGGAGCTGGAAGCCGCTCTGCAGCAGCTGAAAACTGGCCCAAACAGAGCGGACCAGGACCGCTGCTGAGGCTGCCAGCAGTCAGACAGACGGGGCAGGAGAGAGGCCGCAAACTGGAGCAAAGGTTCATGGGATTTTTTTTGCATGTTATCACAGTTAAAAAGGGACCAAGTAATCCATGGCCTTCAACCTCTGTCGGCAACCAGCAGGAATTGCAACAACATTGACAGAAGCTTTTGAATTAAGTCGGCCTGTTATTGACACAAACAATAAAGCCACATTTCCACAATAGAGAATAATTAGAGCAGAGATCAACAGAAACGTCTAGTGAAGAGGTAATATAGCACCATGATGAATACTGTAATATAATACTGCTTTGAACAAGAACAAGACTTATTAACCTTCATGGCTAATAATGAAATGTTTGCAACGTCAATCGCTCGCTTGTAGCTCACTCATAGTTGCACAGTTGAAAATAGGTAGGTGGGGATTTGGAGTCTTGAAATTCCAAAATAGAGTTTGGGTTGGAAAGTGAGTTTTGAAACACCTGATGAAATAATCATTGAGTCATTGGTATTGATCAACAACCCTGTTAACCCCCTACAGATAAATGATGGTAATTTTGTGCTAAAACCTAACTGACTAATTAAAGGGGAAATAAGTCAGTCAGTCAGTTGGTTTATTAATGTATCATCCCTAAAAAACATGGTACATTATGCCGCTGTTGAATGAAGAGTGTTAAAGTAGTTTACAGTTGCTTTGTTTTCTTTTTGGTGAGTATGCAAACAACTCGTGAATATGTTTCAATTTCAAATCCAGGAGGTGGAGAGAGCTGAGGAGGTGGAGGACGACAAGCCTGAAGGAGGGGAGCCGGGCCGGGACAGGACCTTACAGAGCGAGCTGGAGGAGCAGGCTGACATGAACAGCATAGACACTGAGGTATGACAGAAGCTTAGTCGCTGCCGAGGGACTTTTGCCCCTCCCCACTTTGGAGGCCCGACTCTCATTTTCAAGGATACTGTTCAATTGAAAGATTTGCACATAGTATCATCACTGTGGTAACTCAGAATTTATATATTTGCATCTATTAGCGTCATTATGGGATCCTGAGTGCAAGTGCACCTCAAGTGATGTGAAGGATGAGTTTGACTCGGAGACTTGATGAATGTCGGGTTGTTATTTTATTGCCTGACAATAATTTATCGTCACTCTGGCACGGTTGCTTAAGTTTAGTTTTATTTGCACAGTGATAAAAAATGGAAATGTCATGGAACTGCTAAAAAAACATGATAAAATACAATGATTAAAAAAAACCAAATTATTAACGAGTTAATGAAAATACCCAACAGGCTTATGAACAACTTTCACTTCAAACAATCTAAAGGCCTATCAGTCATTTCTTTTTAAACGTCTGACTGAAATACATAGTATCTGTCCATGTGGTTGTGTATCTGTCAGCTAGTAACAGATATTTTGCTGTAGTTTATGCTGGAACATGCAGCAGCAAAATATCCAGCAGAATCCAAGTAGTCATGAAGCTGGAAAGAGATGCCCTCACTGCACCCAGCTTCAACTGATAAAGGCACCGTCTGTAATCCCAGCCCTGTCTGCCACACAAAGCTAATCGGCGATTGTGGCTTTAATGTCTTCTAATCTAATCTGGGACAATAACAGAGGATTTGTGAAAATGTGAAGGAACCCAGTCCGGCTTTAAGGGGCTTATCTCATGGGTTCACCCCGGGATCGGTAGCTGTGGCTGGGCTACACTCCAGTGGGACAGCACCTCTAAGCTCCATGGAGCTGGAGAGCTGAGCCACGGACTGTAGACACATCATCCTCATTCCTCAGTGCTAAACAAAAACCAAAGCATGAATGTGTGTTTATGTATGTGTGTGTGTGTGTGTGTGTTGCAGCTGTGTGAAAGCCAGAGGGTGGTGATTTTGGACCTGTGCACGGAGCCCCAGCGTGTGGAGATTGTGAACCTACAATCCTTCGACGAGGATGAAAGCAGAGACCAAGATCTAACCAGCTCACCTACAAACACGACCACTGAAAACAGGTGTGTGTGCATGCATGTGTGTGTGTGTGTGTGTGTGTGTGCATGCACATGTGTAAGGATCCCTTCATTAAATCAGTAGCATTCCTTTTGCATTAAAAGCGGCACCCCTCTCTTTATTTTTCATATCATTAGCAGCCTGATTTCACTCGTCACTGGTGCCCTGTGTGGCCATTTTGCCTTCCCTGAAAAGCATTTCCTTCACAGCCCGTTGAAAAACATTGCATCAAAGTCAGAGCGTGTCTACTGCTCTTTATTGTAGCTTCCAAGCCGCTGAGCCTGAGACTCCGAGCCCAGAGCCGAAGGAGGAGGAGCCGGGCCTGACGCACACAGACCGGCAGGATATGCAACAAACCACCAGAGAGGAGCGGCTGGAGAAGAGCCTCGATTCCTACAACCAGCTAGCTGCAGATGACAAGAAACACAACAACAACAACAACATGTTAGCTGGTAAGTGAATGGAGGCGTGCTCTTCTCTCTTCCCTTGCTCCATTACTAATGTAGACAAGTCCTTAAAGGTGCCAAGTTGTAGCATCTGTGTTTCTCAAAATGAAGACCAACATTTCACATAAACCCCATTGCTTCCACGTCGCCAAATGCACACGTTACTCCACATGCGTTTGTTTTGAAGAGCAAGAAGAAGGAATTAAGATCCAATAACCACCACTGATAACAGTGAATATGTATTCCAATGAGGTAAGATGATGTGAAGCTAAAATTATGCAAAAAAAACGTTTCCTTTTTGTGCCGTAAAGCAATATACCAGATTTAACGATGTAAAATGCAGTGAAGAGGCTGCAGATCTTCTCGGTGATGGTCTCTTTTGTTTATGGTAATTATCCTAATGTCTCAAAATGAATGTGGTAATGGTTCATTGATGTTAAAATTGTACATGGAGCACCTTTAAACAAGACGCTTAACCCTTAACTGCTTCCTAATTGTGGAGCTTCTCAGTATCAAATAGTATGAATTATACCGAGCAGCTCCCAGGTGTGTGTGTGTGTGTGTGTGTGCATGTGCATGTGCAGTTAAGATGCCTTTCATTTATACCATCTGTTACACATTGTCAAAATAAGAAAAGCTCCTTCACTGAAGTGTCAGAATGTTAATAAAAGGTAAATCCCAGTTCTTCGTCTGCAGGGGATTTGCCTCCTCTCTCTCATCCGTCCCGCTCTCCCACACAGCGGTTGTGCCTGAGGCTTGATTTAGGAACACTGGGAAGGCTTGTGAAGTTTACTTAAGACAAATCAGACTCTCGCGAGAAACTTTTTGTGCATTTTTTGTAGCTTTTCTTCCTTTTCTTCCTTGTTTTGGCTGTAAGCACTAATATCAGACAAGCATGATTCTAAATTAGAATATGATTGATGGTTAAGACACTGGAAACCCTGTACATTTATTAGAGAGACAATAATGAGCAATGTTTTTGAGTTTGAATATCCCAGACATTCCAGTACTTTATGGTGTTCATTTTATGTTAACATGGAAAATCCTCTCTTCATTTTCTCTAAGTCCAAGTTAAGGGTCATGGTTCCTCACATGACCACCTGAAAACAGCAGTAAATGGCCGTCGCTCTTCATTGTTGAAGAGAGTTTTAGCTCCGACTGTGCAGACTGAAGCTGCTTGTTAAAGCATCAAGTCTTGGCAGAGATACAGAGCGCTCAACATCTGTCCAACTCTTGTTTGGAACAACTTGATGGAGCGAGTCCACATGTGACTTGCAAGCCAAGCTGGCAGCGCACTCTAGTGGTGAATAAAAGTACACACATTTGTAAACGTTCAGCAGCAAAACCAGAACTTCACTGTTCCAGAAAAGTGCAGGGAAGGGCCAAACCTAATGGGACATGAAATGGGACAAATGTGGCACAGTGAAGCCATGGGCATAATTCCATGTGTGGACAATAAAGTTTCTACTCTAGTCTATTCTGGGCCACAAGATGCCAGTCACTAGTTGATAAGCCATCTCCTCTGCCAAGGAGGTTATGTTTTCTCCCCTATTATTTAATTTGTCTGTCAGCAGGATATCTCAGAAACTGAAAAGGGTTTCCATTACATTTGATGCATAAATAGGGCTTGGTTCAAGGGACGGAGACTTAATTCCAAATCCTAAGGGTGTGTTTGCCGGGTCAAGAAATCAATTTATGTAAGTAAATGTAAGTGATAGGAATGATGTGTTTGGGTGTAACAGCAAGTTGGAGAAGGTTTGCACTTTCCAACTGCCTTTCAGTGTTAACCAGGAATGGTTGAGTAAAGGGCAAAAGCAGAGAGAACAGGCAACAACAATAACACTCATTTCCATCTCTCCTCTCCTCTCCTCTCCTCTCCTCTCCTCTCCTCTCCTCTCCTCTCCTCCCCTCCCCTCCCCCTCTCTCCTGCCTGCAGCTCAGACGTTCACCTTGGTGAGCAGCGACACGTGAGCGCCGCCGGCCCCGACGTCCACGACGGCGTCCCGTAGAGCCCAAATGTAGCCAGCCTGCACCGAGCATGCTCCACGGCTTCCTGCGTTTACAAAACTACTCAAAAACTACTGTCCCGCGCCCACAGGGAGGAGACCGAGACGACGGGCTGACAAACACACAGACCTGTCAGCCATCGCACCCAGACAGAAAGAGAGTACTGTATCTTTAGCACCTATTAGATCTGTCCCTTCCTACATCCTCTAGCTAAACACGAGTTGTGTTGCCACCCCTACCACAGAAAACACATACACACGCACCAGACATCGATATAAAGAACTATTGATAACTTATTCTGAGTATTAAAGTCATCTTATCTTTATAATTAGAGTATTCTACCGATGTGTAGGGGGAAATATTAGCTGTTTTTGAGTTGCGAACCCTGCTGGAGGCGACTGTACAGCTGTATATAGGAGCACTTGAGAAGTCTCACCGCAGATGGGCTAAGCACCAAATCTCTACACACATGCAGTGCTTTACTTTTACCCCAAAGTGACCGCCAACGCTCTTCGA
Source organism: Centroberyx affinis (assembly GCF_046629955.1). NCBI lineage: Eukaryota > Metazoa > Chordata > Actinopteri > Beryciformes > Berycidae > Centroberyx > Centroberyx affinis. The sequence goes on from NW_027281466.1 coordinate 196,234, forward strand.
TTTTACCTGTACTGACTTTTATTCCTTTTTATTTTTGAGACGTGACCGGAGGCTCCCTTATCCCTATACTTTCACGTCTTTTTTGCACCGCAACATCACAGATTGTTCATCGTCGGATATACATATATAAATATATAAACAGTTATATATGAACATAGAGCAGATTTCTACTTCAACAAGGTGCCACTTCATGCTGCTGTTTTTTGGACAGAGTTGAGTATTTTACTGAAGTTGTGATTATTTATATTGTGAGGATGGTCTGAATCTCCTGAAGCCTGGTTGACGATACAATACAGTATATGAATGTTTTGGATTTTGAGTCTGCTTTTTAAGTTGTGTCTTTGTTTTTGTTTTTTTCTTCCTTTGGTTTACAATACATAGAAGATATACAGTAGAGAGATGAAAAGTTCTACAGATTAGGAGTTTTGCGTTGGCATCTGTCCTAGATGGAGAAGAATCAGAGAATAGCACATGTACAAAGCAATAAGTAGGACTTTGGAACTCCAGGACTTAAATGAAAATAAAAAACAAATTATGTATAAAATGTAAAAAAAAATATATTGTGTAATTTATGTACACGATTAAAAGAAGCAGAGCGGATATTATAACTATAAGAGGTTATTAATATTATTATTAGAGTCAATATGCAAAAAGTTCATATCCCATCTGTTTTATATCATGTGAAATAAATGTTGATGTTCTTAAAACCTGGTCTGATTATGGTTGAATTTTTCTTGTCCTGACATCAGCTGGATTTTGTTTCTTTCATTTCACATTTTGTCCATTTCGCTGACACGCTTATGAAGAGCAACTTGCACCGAGTGAGCAGGTAAAGGTTTAAAATCTCCAGTACAGGATACAAGGCTGATCACACTGTAGCAGGGATCAAACCTGTGACCTTTCATATTCGGGACAGTCGCTCTCACCACTAGTTCTTTCCTCTTTTCTAGAAGATTAAGCCAGCAGAATAAAGATGAATTGGAGCGTATTAGCCAGTTGTTGTTGTTTTTTTCTCCAAAATAGTATTTTATTTATTTATTTTATTTTTATTATCTAGAAAGAAAGAATTCCAAGGCACACCCCTTATGTACAAAAAATTAAAAAAAAAAACTTTATTAATGTGGCTGATGCACAGATAATATTTTGTTCATTTTTGAAAAGTAAACAGAGGAAAATGTTCCATTTAGAAAAAAATGATGGATTTGATTATATTGACTAAACAACAAAGGCTACAGAACTGAGCCAAGCCACTGGGTGAAACCACAACATCTGCCATCCTGCAGCCTGCACCTTCCTCTCATCATATTAGCCTACATTTATCAAAATATGCAAAAGCCTATTTTTGTAAATAAACAAACAAAAAGCAATCAGGAATACAAACAAATAACTTCTCATCCAGCACCTTGAAGGAACTGTATGGAACCAATAACATTGGCAGCAGTTACAGAAGGCCTTAATATTTAAATCATGCTTTACCACACTGCTTGTGAATAGTGGGTTGCAGATACAAAAGTTTATTATTATTGCTGTTGTTGTTGTTATACCATTGTGTTAATTAATACACCCAACAGACCAAGTCTAATTGAAGCACAATGTAAGCTGGGAAATAACTATGCATATTTGCAAAACTTGGCCTACTTTTTATGCCAAACACTGTCATTCAAAGTAGGCTTCTGTGACGTTTTACTTCCTCCTAGTCTACATCAAAATAGACGTGTGGGTGAGTATTAATGTGCGCCCGATTAAGATAAAACTGGAAAAATTATAGAATGATTAAGAAGGGTATTTTTTTTTATCTTTTTGAAACACAGAAACAGTAACAGGCCCACATTTCAATGCAACAAGTCGGCCACTAGACCATATGGCCCCCACGGTTCAGAGGATCACAGGCTGAATCGAGCTGTAGGAGAAGATGGAGAGGCTTCCGCACGTGAATGACTCTAAAACACATTAAAAACAGTGGCGGTGCCTTCAAGCAACAAGCATTGTAGTACAGGTAAAAACGTGCCTTTTCAGCACTTTTTGAGTTGGATCATTTTTCTGTTTGTCGGTGTGGGAACACGTGGAGCTGAGAGGCCACAATGCCAAAGATCGTTTATATTTAAGAAGATGAATCACTCCATATTTAAAACAAAAAACAAAACAAAAAACTGCCCGGCCTTCCGGTCTGCAAAAATGGGTATTATCCCTGACGCATGTGCTCTCCTGCAATTTTGTCTCAGGCAGACAGCATGAGCATGTCCATGCAGAACGTTGTTACCATCAAACCTATTGGATACAGAGCTGAAACAAAGTTGTTTTGCTCAAAAACTGCTATCACAAAAACACAGAAATACTTTAGGTTTGTGTATAATTTGGTCAGACTTTTAAATGGTTGTAATGGAAGATACATATGTGCCCCAGAAAGTCATCATCCAATGCAGGTTAACATCTGCTTTGGTGTACTTTTGTTTTTGAATCATTTTTTTGGCTGTTAGATATTACGCCAAATTATGGGATACAACATTTTTAAATAGCATACACTGATAAAGACCACGTGTATGCCGTCTCTGTTGGGGGCAAAATAGCAGGGCGAGGGTGCATGCATAATGGTTAATGCCAACTTCTGCAGACCAGAAAGCGGGGCCGTTATTAAGTATAGAGTGAGACTTCGTTCCAAATAGACAAGCTTTGGCCAAAATGCGGAGCTCAACGTCACGTTTCTCCTCCCGTCGGGTCCCTGAGCAAACCCCCTGCTGTGTTACGCTTGAAGCGGAGAGAGTGAGTGGAGGAAGAAGGACAGCTTAAGGGCAACTTTTCGAGTGGAACAACACAAAAAGGCTTTCCGTGAGGTCCAAAAATGGCTGAAGTGACGACCGAAGGACCCGAACAGGATTCTCAAACGACGACGGATCAAAACGGTACCGGCGAAACGGGAGAAACCGGCAAGGAGGAACAGGCCCTGCCGGACCCCAAACAGGAACCGGGCGACAACGAGAACGGAGTAGTAGGAATGGACGTGAACGGCGGACACGGTGCGACGGAGGAGCAGGAAGACAACTCGTCTCCCGTTCCCGACGCCGTCAAAGAAACTGTTTCACCGACCGAAAGCAGAAGCAACGACGAAGGGGAAACGGGCGATAAACTCTCTGAACCGGGGAAAAGTCCCGTACGGGGGAGTTTGGCGAGTAGCACCGAGTCCGTACCAGAGAGCTCCCGGGTGCTGAAACAAGAACAAAGAGAGGAGGAGAGCGTGTCCTCACCGCCTACCGACCGCACAAAGACCGCGGAGAAAACCGAGCATGGCACCAAAAGACGGGCCAGTGTGGAGATATCTTCCTCGGATGGAGAACCACTCAGCCGTATGGATTCAGAAGACAGGTCTGTTGAGTAGTAAGCAACGACAGGCCGTGCTTTACAGTGATTTTTGTTTTTTTATAACAACCAAGAGGCGTTGTTAGGCACGACACGAAGCGGAGTTCATTATACATTTTGTTATTAATCGAGAATTGTTAATCAAGAACAAACTAAATGTTAGTCTTCCGCCAGGCAATATAGTTCTTTAACAGTGGCTACACTAGGTGGTTGCTAAGCGACACATAAGTACTGGCATGAGTGGTGATTTTCGGTTAGCGCATTAATATTTAAATTAACTGTGATGCGGTCACAGGTGTACGATTATCGGGTATTTTACAACGGCTAAGAACGTACCTCAGCCAATCAGAACCGAGGAACAGAACTATTACTTTTATAACATGGATTTGGTAATCAATTAAACATCGAGCATTGACTGTAACGCAAAGCCACGCTAAATAACATGCTGTAAATTGTCCTGGGAGTACTTTCTATAAGGGGTTCGTACACCTTTTAAGGCCAGGAACCCCCAAAAGAACCGCATTAGACCACCAACCGTGATTTGACAAGTTTTTTTTTAACCCCCAAGGAACCCCATCTGAGCTAAGATTTGTATTGTTCATGATGATTTAGTTCATAATTGCACACCTGTCTGTACAGTAGGAGGGGATAGGGCAGGGAACATTATGACAGTCATCATTACCCTTTCTTTAATTGTGCTAACTTAAAGTAAATTAAATAACTCTGAAATTAAACAATTCCCCATTTTGCTGAGGACTCCCTGGAACCCTGTCAAGAACCCCCAGTGGTCCCCAGAGCCCATTTTAGGAATCATCACCTCACATGTGTTACCATTGTCGTTAAAACTTACCCATACCCTGGATACAATACAGACACCGGCAACAATATGAAATGGGGAACAGGGAAAGGTCTGAGCGCATGGTGAACTACAGAGCAGAGTTGGAGGTGGTAAGGATTCAGTGCCTTGCTCAAGGACACTTCAACAAGGCAGATGATTGCCAACATGAAGGTTTGAACCCAGATCCTCAACGTCACCCTCCTGCCCTTTGCACACGGATGGTATAAAGTCTTATTTAGCCTTATACTTATGTCACTATCACTTTGTAACTGTAAAGATTGGGGAGAGAGATTTATTGCCATGACACACACACACACAGGACACAAGTAAATGTCCATGAGCATGGCTGGATAAGAGTAGCCCAGTCTCTAAAAGCCTCCTAAAGTCTACTTAGTAGGGCTAGACCTAGATTCATAATTTGTTGTCTGGTACAGAGGGATTACATTTCGTGAGTTATGATGGCTTAGTGTGAGAAAATTGTTGGCTTTATGGGCAGAGAGCTTTTCAGGTCATGAGTAGGTCTGTCAGCGACCCCGCATTCACACTCCGAGCAGCTTGGTTGATGAGTTGCTCTTTGTTATTGGCCTTTGATAATGTTACATCAATTTGACGAGTTAACGTAGCTAGCTACCAAGCAACCATCAACCCCAACATGACAGATGCAGTCGTTCTCTAAGCATCATTTTTGAGACGTTTAAATTCCAGCGGTCTTACGAATAAAAGCTGTAGAGAACCGGGGAGCTTCGAATGGCTGTAATCAACTTCTCATCCATTTTGCAACTGCCAGGCGGAACTGTTGTTCACGAAACGAAACAACATCGGTAGGGAAACAAGAAATCACGCAAATCGGATTGGCTGTCGACAGCCAATCTGATGAAGGAGAAATTCAGCCGTAGCCAACTTTTCAACCAAGTTTCCTCGGTGGCTCAGCTGTACGAAAAATGAAAAGATTTCCATTGGCTTGTTGATTGTGCCGCTTGCAGTGTGAACGTGGGGTAATCGACATAATTAATATCGAAAATTAGTTTTGAGTTAGATTTCCAAATTTCTAATGTTGAAACAGAGTAAATGTCTCTGTCATGAGTCTCTGTCTCAAGTTCTGGTTGGGTGATGAAGTAGGACTGGGCGATAATTCAATATTATCGTTTATCGTCTTTCAGTGGAAGATATTTTGATATCGTGACACACATATCTGCTGTCTGAATTGATGATGACAAGCAAATTTTACTTAAAAACTGATAAAATGAGGTATGGTAGGAATATTATTTGAATATTTCAGTTTTGTTTGACATCACACCTAACATTACCATTCGGTTCAATGAGATGAACATTAATTTGATTATTTAACGTGATTTTGCATACATGAACCATATTGTGATATATACTGATATCGAGAAAAATCCTTATGATTATCATGATATTGATTTTAACCATATCGCCCAGCCCCATGTTGAAGGCTCAGCATCCCTTATAAACTCACACACACTTTTGGTTTAGTGCAGCTCTGCCACTTATTATGCTCATTATGAAATTTATGAAATCCATATAATTTTCAGTCTATTTTGACCCATTTAGAAACTGACCTCCCCTGCCTGTGAGTGAGTTGAAACTACCCTGGACATCTGAATCGTACACAGTAGATTTGTATTCTGCGGTGTTCAGACCTTAACCTTTGCCAGACTTCACCATGCTCAGACTTCACCATGCTCAGCATATCAACAGCAATCATGCCAAGAAGGTTGGAAATGACTAGCTGAACCAACAGGCTGTGTTGTGAAACTTGTACTACACCTACGCTGCTTGCACATTTGTGATCAGTGACAGTACAGTGTTTCCGCTGATGAGAAGGAGGCAGTGGTAGCGTGGTCCACCGCTTGTTATTCCCAGTATCCGTTTGATTAAAAACGGCTTTTATTTCAATTTGCATAGCCAAGGCAGGAAATTTAACTTTTCAGTCAATAGACAGCAGGACCTCAAGTTCACCAGCCAAATAGATTTTAAGAATGGGATGAAACCTCTTAAGTGTTGGTTGGTCATCTCGTCGGTCAAGTGACTGTAAAGTAGACAAACTATCCAGCCACAAGAAAATTTTACTCAAAATTGTCTGCTGGCAATTTCCCACCAGCTTTGATTATGGATTAATTGTTTAGTTGTCGGTTTGGAGCAAACATTACGATCAGGCTATGACTTTGTACTGTCTAATTGTGAAACATCGGGGGCAGTTGCACAGTTGCTGTTGAGTGAATTTGCAGAGATGGGTCTAGAGGGAAATTTAAAAAGTAGGTTTGAAGAGGATCATCTTCCCCCTCCACAGTCTTTGGAAATTCCGCAGCTTAACCCAAGCTTGAAAGTTGAACCTTGAATCAAATAGCCTAGGTTTCAAATGAGTTGTTGAGTCACTGTGCTGCCACGGCCTTCTCTAGGCCTACAGGTTGCTGCTCCACCCAGATGCCGCCTGCTACCAAGTCGAGTACAACCTTTTTTTTTTTTGAAGAATACAATAAAGCAAGATTGCCCTATGACTAAGAAGCACACACAGACCTAAATCTGAACTTGTTCGCAAAATAAACCAAAGCATTGAAGCAGGCAACCTCGATGACAAACCTCTTAGTCACCTCCCGCCCTTTGGGACCCGCGTGTGTTGCCTACACAATTGTGTCAGTTTAATTCTGCATTTTCTTTAGCAGTGATGACAGTTTTCTTGCTGTGGTGGCCACCTCCGCTTGAAGAATATAGGGGAAACACAAGAGAGCATACTTTGCAGTCTCATATGGCCGGGGAACAGCATGTACTGTGAGAGGAGTCGGGAATGCGTGGCCATAAACTGACACTGAAAACCGCCCTCACACAGTTTACATGCTGGGCACAACCACATCTATGGCATGTCAACAGTTTAGTATATGACTGATTGATTGATTTTGCTTTGTTTGTTTTCTCTTGGTTCAGCCTCACGCACTCACTCACAGCTGCCCAGCCCACATAAGCTTACAAGGCACATCCACATCACGTTGCAGTGTGTGTATAACAAACACAATCCTAAACAAACTCGGATATCATAGAAAGTATATTGCTTTTCTTCCCCCAGGCTTTACAGATAAAGATTGCCACGTAGAATCCACCTTCACTGAAGCATATCTCAAGTCTTTCATAATCATCCAGCTGAGAGAAGTTGGCAGAAATGGAAGTCATCTTGCTATAAAGCACACTTCTCTGCCTCATGGGGACAATAAAACGAGATAGATTCACTAGACATTCAGTATGCCGTTCAATACACATTCAGCATGCTGTTCACACATAACATGACAATATACTGAATGAGGGGGAGTAGAAGAAGGGATGGTTATTGCTACTTGTCCTCATTCTCATCAAATTAAGTTTTTCGTCCTCTGTTCTTGGTGGATTCCAAAATTCACTGGCCACTTTTGCTATTTTATCAGCCGAATATCATTTTAGTCTGGGATAGGATCTCTGAACAATGGTTTGTTAACTGTGAAAATGGCTAGTAGAGGAGATAAACTTACCAGCCACAATCAAAATAGAAAATATAATCCCCTCCCTGCTTTTAATGCCCCCCTTGGCTGGTTTTCCACTTTTGATAATCCTGCTTTTGAGGCAGCTGTAGGACTTCAATGTAACTTTTGTTCCCACCTCTGGCACAGAGCGGTGTAGCAGCTGGAGGCTTGTGGAGAGTGTGTGTGTGTGATGTACAGCAGTTGTGTTTGCGTGTGTGTGTGTGTGTGTGTGTGTGTGTGAGACATCAGTCCTCATGTAGGGGTGTATATAAGGATCTGTAACCATGCCCCCACAGAGAGCCAGTATGGAGAGTGATCTGACCAGATGGTCGTCTAGCTCTGCCCACACAGACTGGGTGCTAGCTGTGAAAGCTGCTAGGCTATTCTGCTGCCCACCATATACAGTCTTGGCCAGTCAGGAGCCATAATGGACTTGAAGCTCCTGATTCACAGTTTTTAACATCTCTATCAAGGTATTCATTGAAAAAGAGATTTTAATACAAGGGCGATAGTCTATTTCAGTGACAGCAGCTCTTAAAGTCAGAAACATGTTATTTAGACTCTACTGTAACTCCTACGCATCACATCCATGCCAGTTGAAAGTAGCATCTGCAAAGTATGAAAACCAAATACTGTGGAGTTATAGCAATTTTAAAAATGTTTTTGTCCTCCCTTGGAAATTTCAAGAATCAGGGTTTCTGTAGTAGAAGTGTGGAGAACGGTCTGGCTAAGTGAGACTAGTATTGTCTCAATTAATCTTCAGCCTCAGCTCTTGCTGTTAACTTACTTAAATCACCACTGCTCTGACAGTATTGACTTTTTATCTACATCCAAACAACCCATAGTTATTAACTGTGTATTCTGCATGTGTGTGTGCTGATTCTAAATCAGTGATTCGGTAGACTGCTCCTTGTTTCTTGTGTTTTCCCCTATATTCATTCAGGTGTGGTGAGCAATCATAGCAAGAGCATAGCCACCACTGATGGAAAAAACAATGGCACAATCGCCATCTGTGTTGTCTCAAAGCTTAAAAATCCTTCTGTAACTCGTCTGCTTCTCTTTATCTAGCTACATCTCCTCCTTTGTGATTGGTATAGATTTAATAAGGGTTCATGGCTTTTACAGGGATTCACCTCATCAGTGTACTTCATGAAAAGTGTAGGCTAATATTTTGAACATTCAGTGTAAATTGTGGTTCAAACTAAGCCCAATCTCTCCTACAAACACAAGTGAGAATAGTCCAAATGTTTAGAAATGGCACTTTTTTGGCACTTTTTGATGCAGTAGGCTAACTAGGGAGACAGTCCTTAAATTGGAAAAGTTGTGTTCAAGCCTCTGTGTCGGCAAGCTGAAGTGTCCTTGACACTGAATCCCTACCAGCTCCAGGGGTGCTGGCCTGTAGCTGACCTCCCTGTGGATGGGGCCAAGTTAAAAGTATTTGCCTAGGTGCATCAATAACGTATCAATCTTTATTATCCACGCTTTTCCCATAAATATCCAGTTATGAATACATACAAATTGTAGTGCTGGAACCTGCATTAGAACCAAAATTGGGACCAGCAAAGAGATGGATTTCAACATTTGGAATCAAAATACCCCCCAAATGACTTCTAACCACCACTGCTATAAAAGACGCTAGGCCTAACAGTCCTACTGAGACAGAAAAAGGCTTATCTGGCAATGAGCTGAAATAACTAAGTACACATTTAGTATTTAACTGTGTCTAAACTGCATCGGTTATGTATTATGGAGACATAATACAATACATGTTTTTTCTGCCTTACAGGTTCCTTTCTTTCTGTTTTGTATCTGTATTTTTGTCTATCCAATTATCTGCCCATCAATCTTATCTCTTCATTGTGTGTGTGTGTGTGTACTCTCCAGTATTGGCAGCACCCTGATGGACGTGGAGAGCACGGCGTCCAGCGGCCGCTCCACCCCAGCCATGATGAACGGTCACGGCGGGGTGGTGGCGGGCGGCGGCTCGGCGGCGGGGGGGAAGTCTCTGGGCTACACCTGCTGCTGGGACCACTGCCAGCTCCTGTTCCCCAGCAGCCCCGACCTGGCCGAGCACATCCGGACCATGCATGTAGACAGCCAGAGAGGAGGGGTGCGTGTCTCTCTGTCCGGTTTTATGTTCTGTGTTCACACCAAGCATGTTTGGAGCTGTTTATTCAAGCTCTGGAGTGTTTACTCCTTTAGCTTGGTTTGTTTGGGCAGGTGGGAACAATGCCATTCTAACTCTGGCAGCATTAAATAACAATGAAAATGTGAGTTTCGGTCTTCTTCCAAGAGAACTGTGGTGCGGTTCGTTAGGAGTGGGAATGTAATCCAAACCAAGTACAGGAACCCAAAAACGCATGACTTTATGAGTATAAGGAGACTGACATCTGATAGCCAGCAATGACTCATGCTTGAAAAGCTTATTTCTTTGTGTGTTCTTAACTGGTATGAACACCAGAGAAGGTAAATTATGGCAAAGGGCGTAGACAAGCTGCTCAACTAAAGGTAAAGGGACTGTAACCAGATTTGTTGTGATGACAAGAGATGCCAGTTTTGTTGTCAGCTTCATGCATCACAGCAACAGAAATAAATCAAAAAAATTACTTGGGAGGTTGTTGATTTACCTGGGTGGGCTGCACATATATCATGATAGAGTTACACTGGACAGATAAAAGAAAGATTTAACTTTCCATGTTCCATCATTTGATTTCCACCCCTGCTAGAGTTTCAAGGGAAAGTGACGTGTAATGTTTGCTAACTTGCTAATTTGTGTATGTTTGTGTACATATGTGTGTGTGTGTGTGTGTGTGTCTGCCCTGCAGGTGTTTGTGTGTCTCTGGAAGGGCTGTAAGGTGTATAACACACCCTCCACCAGTCAGAGCTGGCTGCAGAGACACATGCTGACCCACAGTGGAGACAAACCATTCAAGGTGAGAACTTCACTCTCCATTAGGATCCTTCAGGGTGATTGATTAGCATAGTTGTGTTTATTTGCACAGTGCTAAATGTATAATAATAGAAGCAATAAAAGTCATGAAGTGATAAAGTATGAGGGTGGGGGGGATGTGAGGCTTCTAATTTACCACCACATTGCAAATTGCTTGCCCCCGAGAAAGACTAAATGGCATGAAGTAAAAGTTTTATTATCAGCCTGTAGTCAGTCTCGGTTCATTTGTGCAAAACGCTGGGTGCTATAAGTCATCTCTGTCCTCCTGCAGTGTGTGGTGGGAGGCTGCAACGCCACGTTTGCCTCCCAGGGGGGGCTGGCGCGCCACGTGCCCACTCACTTCAGCTCACAGAGTTCGTCCAAACTGGCCAGCCAGGGCAAAGTGAAGGAGGAGTCTCCCTCCAAGGCCGGCCTCAACAAGAGGAGGAAACTCAAGAACAAACGCAAACGCTCCCTCCGTAAGTAGACCACACACACACACACACACACACACACACCTTTAAAATGCACACACTTTAAGATCATTTCACAGACAATATTTCCAGCCTTATTTCTGATCAGCTCCTAAATTCGTGAAAATGCCCTTTGTGCTCTGACCTTTGCCCTCTGGTTCATTCCCCTAACCCCTCCGGCCTCACTCCAGTCTGTGTAACTTTTATTGTTTTTAATTTTCCAGCCCGACCCCATGACTTCTTCGACGCCCAGACCATGGATGCCATCCGCCATCGAGCCATCTGCCTCAACCTGGCAACACACATCGAGAGCCTGGGCAACGGACACAGCGTCGTCTTCCATAGCACGGTGGGCACACACACACACACACACACAAACAAATACAAACATGTTATGGCCAGACACACACATTTCACACATTTCATCAGTAAATCAAAGTTGCAATGAAAATTTTGAATTTAACACTGTAATCAATAATCACGCTTGATCAGTTTAATCTCAATACATTTGAGCCATGGGATCCTTGCCTTCAACTCTTCTTAGTTTGCAGCAACATAAATGCTTGATAGATGAATGATCTGTGGCGTTTAAAGGCTTTGCACTTTCACATCAGCAGAGGGAGCCGGCCATCTTTTTTGTAGTGTATTAACCAGGGATTTATATGTGGAACATGTAAACACACAGAATAACATACATGTTATTCTGTGTAGGATTGCCCCAGAATGTTTCTCTTTATGGGAGAGAACATGATGGGAAACTCAGTTGCCTGTTCTGGCAGTTTAATGATGCCTGGCTCATCGAATAAGATAAGATAAGGTAAGATAAAATAAGATAAGGTAAGATAAGATAAGGTAAGATAAGATGCACTTTATTGATCCCCTTGAGGAAATTCAGGTGCCACAGCAGCAATTGGCGGACAATGCCAAGGAAGTCAAGCATAATTCAAGTACAGGAAGGTAATAGAAGAATTAGCTACTAAGATAAAAAAAAAAGGCAATGTACATAATATACAACAATGGTGACAGTGACAGTGCACATAAATGCAAAAAAAAAATGCAAATAATAGTCCAGTGCAGTCCACTGCTAAATTCAGCGTACATACAACCCACCAAGCAGCACTCATTTCAATAAAATTCCAACTGGTATAATTGGTTTGACATATAATTTGGTTATTCCTTAGTCTAATTCCAATAACAACTTACTCCAAAAGCTGGAAACGAGAGAATTAAGACTTTTGACTAGATTTGTTTATTTTCTGAAATCTTCATTGTAAAGTGGTAGAGCATAGCAATGGCAATAAAACGTCATAAAATAGGAAATTTATGTTGTTTGAACAAATAGCCGAACAGCACCACCTGTTCAAGAACACACACACACACGCAGATTTGTTTTTCCTGCAAGATACACACACACATCTTGCTTCTCTCTACCTCAGGTCGTGCTAATGCTCTGCTTTTGGTTACATTCCTGTCTGTCTACTCGTCCATTCAGGTAATAGCGAGGAGGAAAGAGGACTCTGGAAAAGTCAAGGTCCTCTTGCACTGGACGCCTGAAGACATGTGAGTCCTGCACTCCTTCCTCTCTCCTTCTGTCCTTCTGTCTCTCCTCTCATCTCTCTTTCTCGCTCCCTCCTTCCTCCTCTTTCTGTCTCCTCCCACCCTTGTGTGCCCTGCTTTTTTCCTCCCCCCCCCTTTTTTTTTTTCTTCTTTGGCTCCATTTCCGTCGGCCTCCTTTTGCAGTATACTAACTAAATAGTAAAATGAATATAAGGCTACGTTCACACCACAGGCCTTCATGCTCAACTCCAAATTATGGATCTATTCTGGGACATAACCCATATCTGAAACTAAAAACATGCATGTGCAGGATAGCAGTGACAAAAGACATCACACGTCTTTCTGTACCGACACTTCTGCTTGTTTCAAACGTGTTTCGGTTACAGTAGGAGCCTTTGAATTTTGACTGAATCGAGGCGTCTCCCCAAATACCAACCAAGTCGACTAGTTTGCTTTCTTTCTGTTGTTGTCTCGTTGTTGTTCTCCATGTTGACACTGATTAGGGCTGAACAATTAATCGAAATTTTATCGAAATCGCAATATGGCCTACTGCAATTTTCAAATCGCAGGAGGTGCAATATTTGTTAAAGGCGAAATGTGTCAAAATACCATTTTAAATATTAATATATATTAAATATTGTTGTGCTGCAGAGATGTCCTGGCCTACACATCATCTTCTACAGTCTTAAGAAAACATCTTTGTTTGGTACAGATCCCCGCAAAAATCAAACCATAATCATTTTAATATGTTTTTCAATGAAAATGAGAATAATTATGTAAAAATTATCATTCCCTCTAATATCGCAAATCATATCGCAATTGCAATATCAGTCAAAACAATCGCAATTAGATATTTTTTCAAAATCGGCCCAAACACTGACTCTGCCAAGCTGCTGTCAACACCAAAATGACGACAATATTGTCTCAGGAAAACGACGCGAGATGTATTTATTGTCATGTCAGCATTGACAAATTCTGATTTGAGAGTTCATATACAAGTTGCATGTCGTTCGCATGTCTTGGCATCTGATTTTGTAGCTCATATCCCTGTGGTCGAGATCAGAATCTAAAAAATGCGACTCCATACAGATTCGGGCTGTTCAGCTGATCAGAAACCATCAGTGTTCAAAAAAAGCACACATACAGTATGAGTCAACTTCTCTCTCTCCCTCTGTCTTTGTCTCTCACTCCTCCTCCCTGTCTGTTTCTCTGTCTGTTTCTCTCTCTCTCTCTCTCTCTCTCTCTCTCTCTCTCTCTCTCTCTCTCTCTCTCTCTCTCTCTCTCTCTCTCTCTCTCTCTCTCTCTCTCTCTCTCTCTCTCTCTCTCTCTCTCTCTCTCTCTCTCTCACAGATTACCAGATGTGTGGGTGAATGAGAGCGACAGGTTGCAGCAGAAGACCAAGGTGGTGCATCTATCCAAGCTGCCCACAGACACAGCCGTGCTCCTCGACCCCAACATCTACAGGTGTGTGTGTGTGTGTGTGTGTGTGTGTGTGTGTAAAGGTAGCAGGATGGCCTATAGTGCTCAGAGTGACTGTCCCATAACGGAAAGATCACAGGTTGAACTAATTTCCTGGTGCTGAAAGATTAGGGAAGGACACTGTTGGAGACTTTTATCAATTTTATCTACATTTACATTTACATACAATTACATCTACATTTCTCTTTCCGCAGGATGTTCTTCTAATGATCTTCAGAGGAAATCCCCCTGTCACATCCTGCTATCCAATGACCAATGAGGAGACAGTCTCTCCTCCTCCTCGATCTCTACGTTCCTTTTCTCCCCCTCCCCTCCCCCTCCCCTACCCAGAACGATGCTGTGAGTTTAGTGAATCTCGTCTTCATGGCTCTCTGAAGTGTCTCCAGTGTTTTCCACATTAGGTGCTGAGCTCATTGAGGATGTGTAGAGGGGGGAAGATGATGTTGCTTCTCTGTTTTTAGGTAACGCAGCTAGACTGAAAGCTAACCGAGGCAAGGCAAGGTAAACTGACAGAACTGTAGAGAGCTAGACACATTTGTAGAGAAATACCTGTCTTTGTAAATACTTCTGAAGATTTGTAATATATTTTTATACTTTGAAATTTTACTGTACTGTAGATAGATTGTTCTTTTTCTGCCAAACGTTTTTTTTTTTAAATAGATGTTTTAAAAACTGATAATATTGCTCCATGTGCATATAGTTGACAATGCTCTGGTTTGATGTCATTAAACTTTTCCCAGCTTCCACTTTGTGTCGAATCTTTCAGCGTCAGATAGGAACAGCAAACTGAACCATTTCTCCATTTTTCTGTCAAAATGACTTTTCATGTATTCAGAGTAGGGCTTGGCGATATGGTTGCAATCAATATCACATTTTTCAAATTTTTTCTCATAATATGACTCACGTATGCAAAATCCCGTTTTCAAATCACTATTTTCAAATAATATTCCTAGCATACCTCACTTTGTCTGAGTTTTGAAATAAACTTTGGTTCATCAATTTCAATATCCCAAAATCACCATGTCATCTCGATATTCGATAATATTAAATTATCACCGAGCCCTAATTCAGAGTGTCTGATGGGTCTTAATGCACTCCAGACAAGAAAGATGTTTATGATAACCAGATGGCTTAAAACTACTGTTAAGACTTGCCACATGGGTTAGCTTAGATTTACACACTAGCCAAGTCAAACTTTATTTATATAGCACATTTCATACACAGCAGCTCAATAGTGCAATAAGAAGAACAATACAGCAATAAGAGCAATGAAATAAGAATAAAAACAATAACATAACATGGATGTAGCAGCTGTAACAATAACACAAAATACATACTAATACTAACCAATGGCTTTGGAGAAAAGGATGGTTTTTAAATGATTTTTAAAAGAGGATAAGTAAAGCTTGTGTGGAGGACTCGTCTTTTTCTCTGAGCGGCGAACAGTGAACAGCAGAGGGCGCCATGCTGGCTATCGTCCGTGGAAGGGCGCTGACGTCATATTTAGTGGACGGAAATCGCAAACGGGAATCCTTGTAGGAAAGGATGGCTGGGCTGCTGAAAAAGGTACGAGTGGAGGTCATGTTGTTGTTTTAGCGGTAGAAATTGCCACAACGCAACGCCAACTAAATGAATTTCATGGGTGCTATATTGTTATTGTGTGTTTTGGTATTTATCTATCCGAGTTGTACAGGAATAGTCTGATGCAGGCCGTTTTAACCCGTCTGCTAATGTGTGTTAGCTAACATGGTGTTGCTAGCTCTAGCAGGGAAACAGTTGTGTGTTTACGAAATAAACAACAGCTGTAACTCAGATAAACTTGAATGTAATCTCATTATCAGTTTGTCAACATAAATGACAAATATCACTTGCTTACACACATCTCTACAAATGTATGTGACAAACATTTATAGTTGTGAAAATTATCTCAATTGATACGCATAATACCTTGAATTTACTTAAAATGTTTTTGTTATTTGGTTATTATATAAGCCTGTATGCTTAAGTGAACTGAGGGAAGAAAAAGTGCAGAGAATAAGATGAGAAGTGTGTGGAGAGGTGGCTATTAATTTGGGTGGTGTACATAACTGACTACATACAATGTCTGATAAACGGCTTTATAATCTAAATTATGACAAACTCGAAGGCATTTTCCAGTCAAAAGTTGCCTTGTGGTCTTTAATTTTGAAATATTCACCCAACAACTTGACTCACTGTTCCACTACTTTGTCTCAAAGGTGCTGGGAATGTGTTACAGGCAGGATGAGTTGGTGTAAAGTCTTACCAGATAGCCTACATCAGATACTTCATTTCGTGAATGTCATTAATCTAGAGTGATAAATATGGAGCCAGATTTGGCCCAAACACTGATAGACTCCAGAGCAACTACTAAACTCCCAGGAAGAGAGATAGAAGAAAAATGATAAGGATTGTAATTTCAGCCACAATTGTGCAGCACTTCTTCTATTTAGGTTGTCAAGAAAACTACATGATCTTAGGCAGGGAAACCCTTGAACTTGTTGAAGTCGAGATGTGACTAGAAGCTAAACTAATGATCAGACTGAACTCTTCTGTCCTCTGCTTCCCTCCAGACGACCGGCCTGGTGGGCCTGGCCGTGTCCCACAATCCTCATGAGGTAAACATAATATGCATTTTTCTTGGAAACATGTCACTTTACCAATTTTCTGTGCTATTTTGTGAATACTGTGTATAACTGAGGCATTCAAATGTTATTATCAAATGCTTATAGGCCAGTGTGCTCGGTGACCCTCATTGTCCCCCACCAAAGAGGGGACTATGGATCGGTCTCCGTCCGTTAGTTAGTTAGTTCGTTAGTTAGTCACACTGTAACGTTGACTTTGTGCCACTAGGGCCGGCATTGACAATGAATGGGGACTCAGGGGTAAAGCAATACAGTTAAAGTTATCATACAATGTGGGGGACAATGAATGGGGACTCGGTGGTAAAGCAATACAGTTAAAATTATCAAAGGTAACATAATAGTCTACACACGCTACACACTTGGAGACATCAGACTAGGGCTGGGCGATATGGACCAAAAATCATATCTCTGTATTTTTAGGCTGAATGGCGATACACAATATATATCTCTGTATTTTCTACTAAGTGGGCTAAATGTTCAGTTGTAAGTAGGGCTGGACGATATGGACAAAATCAAATATCACAATATTTTTAACCAAATACCTCGATATCGCAACAATATTGTAGGGATGACTGTTGGTGCTTTCACAAAATATTTACACAATGAGATTTTTGATAAATAATCATCAGTAATGTGGATATAATGACTAAGTGGGTAAAGGCAAATAATAGAACAGCTAGAACAGTCTGGTAAGTTCAGAAAATGACATCACTTTACTGTAATGCAGCCTTTAAAACCAGGAAAAGACAACACTTATGCCATATCACGATATTACGATATCCAAAATCTAAGACGATATCTAGTCTCATATCACGATATCGATATAATATCGATATATTGCCCGGCCCTACATCAGACTGGGACTGCATCATCACTGCACTACCACTGTGCCGTCAGTGTTGACTACTTATATCATATTACCACTTACCTACTGTGCAATACCATATATCACTTATCACATCATTTAGCATATTATTCATAACTCTCACGTTCCTGGTGTTGTATGTTATATTGTATTATAAAATGTATTGTAGTGTACATTGTGTAATGTACAGATTGTATTTATTGCGTATTGTAGTTCTTATATTTTGTACTGTATTGAGTAAAACAGGACAATTACAGTTACTACATTTCAAGATATAACTTGTAAGCCTAATTCTGAGGAGAGTAGGCAACAGAAATATATGGTCAATCTGTCCTTTCATTGTCCCATAGGAAAATGCTTATACAATTTCACTCATATTTCAATTACACTCAGCAATCACTGACTGACCCAAGGGTGGAACTACATCACTGGTGGGGGACAACATGTTTACTATTTGCTTGCTTAATTATCCACCAACACACGTTTACTGGCACATGGTGGGTGTTAATGTTGGACCCGGTTCGGGACTCGAACCTCGAGGAATGGGATCGCACGCAACAAAAAAAACATGTTCATGTTTTATTCAATTTCATGGTACACAAAACCTTCATTCATCTGCCTTTAATCAGTGTCCATGGACAAGAGATCCGTTTCTGTCGTGAATGCTCAATCAACACCAAACAGCAATATACTGTATACAACCTAGCAGTTGATTAAGACTAGCACTGGGCAATAATTCAATATGATCATTTATAGTCTTTCAATAGAAACGCATTATGATGAAATAATCAAATGGAGTTGTGATACACATTTTGTTGTCTAAATTAATGATAAAAAGCAAATGCTAATTAAAATCTCTCGCAAAATTAGATTCGAAACAAATATGGGAATATTATTTGTCTAGTTTTATCATATTTTATATTACCATGCAGTTCAGAGACTAAGGTGGAGACAGTAAGCGTAATCTGTTCAGAAAGCAAACTCCCACACCCAAATCCTAATCCATCCCGTCTCCTCCCCCCGCTTTGGCTGTTTCAAAATCCTCAGCGGAGCAGAGAAACGTGTCGTCACGCTTCAAACGCATTAGGGAGAAACTTGGCTGCAAGGAAAGTTAACGCATATTTGAACCGCAAAATCGTATGCAGTGATTTGGCTCATCAAAATCCCCCCCCCCCCGTTCCCACTGTTGACACTCCAGGGGATTTTGTTCCACTGACACGGTCTGTGTGCGTCTTCCCCGCAGCGCCTGAGGGCCTTGTACTCCAAGATCCTGGCGTCGCTGCAGGTCATGCCGCAGGACGCCGCCTACAGGAAGTACACGGAACAGCTGATCAACGACCGCTTCACCCTGGTCAAAACGGTGAGTTTAAAGTGGATGAGGTGGCTGTGTGTGTGTGTGTGTGTGTGTGTGTGTGAAGAAATACTCTCTGTATGGAGAAAGAGCGGGTCACACTGGGTAAATTGTGACGGTTAGAGATGCCGGTGTGTTTGATGTAATGAATTTATGTTTCACTTCAAAAGGAGCCAGATGTCGAGAAGCTGGAGAAGAAGATAAACTCTGGGCAGATTGAGGAAGTCATCTTCCAGGTAGGACATCAGTCAGTAATGATGTAATGAGCTCCCGTCTTTTCTGGACTCTGAACGCCCCAATCTAATGTTGAAACCCATATCTCTTTCTCCTAAAAAGTGGAATGTATCAATATGCAAACATAGATCAGAATGAAGGTCAATCCTCTGTCCACTCCATTCAGCTCCTTGTAGTTCTAATTTATCTTTCTTTTACCAGCTCGCACTATGGCTCTGATCTTTGCACTCCTCACTATTGGCTGTTTGTCATGTTGGTGATTTAGGAAATTAATCTTATTCTACTGTTGCTCACATCCAGTGTGACTCACTAATGAGTCACACTAATGAGTCTGATGTGACAGTTTCATTATAGAATCACACGTTTGACATTTCTTTAAACTTGTGCACAAAATGGCTCCATTGGTTTGACAGGAAGAATATTATGCAAGCATTGGAAGGAGAATGTCAGACGTTGATGTGTTATTGCTAAGATCAAACCCTTCATGCTGGATTTAGGCTTCTTATTAGAGGGTTCATACAGTATACTCTGTTCTCCAGTTATGTCTTGTCTGTGTTCATGTAGTAGTAGTAGTAGTAGTAATTTATTTCGGTCCTTTTTAACAATTTTCCAAAATGTATGTACATAGAAATAAATAAATAACAATAAGGCATTAAATGAAATGGAAAAAAAAAAAAAAATTGATGTAGGCTGAAGCTTTAGCTTATTATGCCTACGCTTTTTACATGACATTCTAAGACAAAACAACACAGAAGCAAAAACATAAACAAAAACAAAAAGTTCCAAACATTTCATACACAATAATGATCATACCTCAGTTTTATATTTATTTACCACCTTAATTTTAAACATTTTTTTAAATTTGAACTACACATTTTTAATTCGTTGTCACATTTATTCCACAAGTTTACCCTTTTGACAGATATACATCTATTTTTTTTTATATTTGTCCTTACTCTAGTTCTTTTTAAACATACTTCTTCCCCTAAGTTCATACTGGCTCTCTCTAGTTTCAAACAACCTCTGAATACAGTTAAGAAGTAAATTATTTTGTGCTTTGTACATTATCTGTGCAGTTTTAAGATCAACTAGATCACAAAATTTTAATGCATGAAAGTTAGTAAAAAGTGCGTTGGTTGGTTCATAAGAAATCTGATCGAATGTGTGTTTCCACCTGGCCTGTTAGTGATTCTATTCTGTTCTATTCTATAAAGTCCCCCTTCCTGTCTCTGTCCTGCCACAATCCTCCACTAGTACAACAGCCACTGCAGCCCATTATTTCCCACGTTGTAGATAGACCTGAACAGGCATATTGTACAGTAAACTGTATTCTAACAAAACTGTACTCACCAGTCCATTCTTCACACCTGATAATGACATAAAAGGAAATTTAATATGAATTTTCCTTACAAGCTTGCAGTAAAATGTGATGAAATCTGTGGCACACCAAAACGTTGTGTGAAATCCCTCCTCCGCTCCCTGTGTGTCTCTGCAGGCGGAGTGTGAGCTGGCTCTGTCCAGGAAGATGGCAGAGTGGAAAGCATGGGAGCCGCTGATAGAGGAACCTCCTCCCAACCAGTGGAAATGGCCCATCTGAATACACCTCTGTATATCACTACTGTCATATTGTCTGTGTTGATGTGTGTGTGTGATCCATGCTCTGCTTCCAGTGAAGTAATGTACAAATAAAAGCCCTGGGGATATAAATTCCCTATTTATTTCTCAAGAGTCACTGACTGATTATTTATGAAAAAAAAGAAGCCTAAAAAAAGACATACTGTTACAGACTACTATAATCCACTATAATTGATCTGTTAGTAAGAATCTATTTGGATCCTGTTAGAATCAGTTGTATATTTGAACCAAACCTGTAGGATCCAATAATTGGACTCAGATGTGTATTTCAATCAAGCCCTGCAAGACAAGTTTGGTTCCAAAATCTGATTTAATTTGAAATTAATCCTGGAACCGAACCATTTTCCTGTTGGATTCCTAAAGGACTAATTGACTGGGTGTGGATGAATGAACAAATGAATATGTTTTAATGGTTGTAAATGAGTCGTTGATACTGAGTGTACAAAATTAAATTGAGTAAATGGGGCATTAACTGAGAATTATTCTTATTTATATTTTGCAGTGTTATCCTTGGTAAAGTGGTTAATGCATCACAGGAAGAATGGAAGTTAATATTCGAATCTTAATTAGGGGAAAAAAATATAAAGAATGAGATTTCAGTTAATTATGCTTCAACGGTTTCGTTCCTCTGTATTCATTATGGAAAAACGTCACTATCTGTGAATTCATTCATATTTCAAAAACACAGATGATTCTAACCTCAAGAGTATCTATTTTGTAAGACAAGGTCTTGGGATGATTCATAATTTGAATAGAAACCCACAATGTGTTTTACTTTCATGTCAGTAGTCATTTTGCTAGTCACGTCACTTTTGTTTTTCAAATGGTTGGATAACAGTTTCACATTTTACGCATAGTGCCGTTTTTAAGCTGACTTCATTTAGAAAACAGTCAAAGCAGACGTACTTCATTCACTCATTTTGGTTTCTGCTTCCATGGTTGTAATTTCCTTGAAGTCATTTTGTCTGTTTGCTGATTAGTTTTTAAAAAAAGCCCCCTAAACTTCTGGAACAGCCAGCCTTTTTCATCTGTAAGGTTATGAGAGAGAAAGCTGTGGCTGGCTTAGTGCTTTACCATTTTATTCATGAATCATCAGTACTTCTTACGCCTTATTCTTAATAATTCACGATAAGCAATTCTGCACACAACAACGGACAAGTATATTTTATTTACTGATATTGTCCAACAGATTCGGTCACACAACATAAATTCAGGGAAAGTGGTGTAAGCAAATTCTTCACTCAACAAAGACCGTCTTCGTTGCTGTCGATGCCACAAAACATCACTTCATTATTTCAGTCAAAATAAAACAGGTCATTTTGACTGGGATTTCAACTGTGTGCCCTTCAGACCTGAGTGTGTGCAGGTGTTCGTTCCAACCAAAGACTACAGCAGGTGATTTCACTGATTAGCACAGCTTCAACCAGAGAGGAGGAACTAACCAGTGAAATCACCTGCTGTAGTCTTCGGTTGGAACGAAAACCTGCAGACCCTCAGACCTCCGTGGCACACTGGCTGGGATAAAAGTCATACAGTCATAGATAATGCCGTCCAGAGGAGGCTTTTTGTAGTGTGGATATGCTTGACCTAAACCTGATCCCGACACGTGACGCCCTCTCCCTTAAGATACCCTCTCCCATAACATCAATATGGACGTGTTGTCTGATCAACAGTAGCCCACAGTAGCTTCAGACACAAAGCTGAGGCATTCGGCTGCTAAAACAAGGAAATAGAGCCGCCGTAAAACCCCACTGAGCGGTTTGAACTACCTACGCTGCAGCCTACAACGGGGCGAATGCTGTTCCATGCAGCTCTGCCTGGGCGTTAACACCTAAAGCCGTGTCGTCCTCATCCCACTGTCTCTTCAGGCTCTGGTCTCCTGTGAACCACTGGTGGCTCTCTGTAGCAGCTGGAGCATGATGGGATAGATGGGCGCAAACTCCTTCCCCTGCCGAGCCCTCACCGACTGGACATAGGCCTCCAGAGCGCCCCTTAGAGGGAGGGAGGGAGGAGAGAGAGAGCGAGAGAGAGGGACAGAAACAGAGAGGGAGGAGGAGAGAGAGACAAAGACAGGGAGGGAGAGAGAGAGAGAGAGAGAGAAACAGACAGGGAGGAAGAGAGAGAGAGAGACAGAAAGAGGGAGGGAAAGAGAGAGAAAGAGAGACAGAAACAGACAGGGAGGAGGAGAGAAAGACAGAGGGAGAGAGAGACAAAGACAGGGAGGAGGAGAGGGAGAGATAGAGAGAGAGAGAGACAGAAACAGACAGGGAGGAGGAGAGAGAGAGAGACAAAGAAAGAGGGAGGGAAAGAGAGAAAGACAGAAACAGACAGGGAGGAGGAGAGAGAGACAAAGACAGAGGGAGGGAGAGAGAGAGACAGAAACAGACAGGGAGAAAGAGAGAGACAAAGACAGAGGGAGGGAGAGAGAGAGAGATATCTTATCTGCACTTACACATTTCACCACTAGAGGCCAATCAGTCACCACAACTAAAGTCACAATGACATGAAAAATGCGTCTTTCACCAAGTTTGCTAATTCTTGAGTTTATTTTCTTGTATTTTTCTTGTGCTTTTGGAAGGTCCCTCCCTGATAATATATTGAAAACAACATCAAAATGCAGTTTCCTTGTGATTTTAGGCAGATTTACTGCATGAACCATATCACAAATTAGTATTTTTGCCTGACTCTTTGTGTTTTCTTCTTTTTTTTTGATTTTTTTTTGGTTTGATTCCCGACCGTTTCTGTGCAGAGTTTCCATGTTCTCCCCATGTTCGCATGAGTTTCCTACATGCAAACCAGGCGGACTGGAGATTCCGGTCTCCCTAAGAAAGAATAAGTGGGTAAAGAAAACGAATGAATGAAGGATTGACCGGGTACCTGATGAGGGTGAGCCGGTCTCTCTCGGAGGGATGGTCGTCCAGCCACTGGGAGTACCGGGCGATGGACCACTCTGCTCTCTGTGGGTGACAAAGAACAGTCTATCTGGTCTCTATCTTTTAGCTGTTCAACACCATAAAGTCCTTCACTGCCAGTTACTGCCTGCCAATTACAATGGAGTAATGGTGGGCGAGTAAGGTGGAACAAGAGCATGGGTATGAACAGATTTCCAAAAAATCCTTCAAAAACAGGAGAGTGGCAGCAGTCCAAAACACAGAAACACAAGGCAAGACTTGACCTTGATTATAACACATTTTTGTCAAACACAATTTAGCGCAAACCTTCGTGAGAGCATGAGCATCTTGGTGTTTTGTTCATGGATTTTTTGGTAGTCTGTTTCTATCCATACCTGCTATATATCCTTCACTTATAGCTGTGAAAACTGGGTAGAGTTAGTAGGTCCATGAGGTGTAGTTAGTGTGTGAGTGTGAGTGTGAGTGTGAGTGTGAGTGTGAGTGTGAGTGTGAGTGTGTGTGTGTGTGTGTGAGCGTGCCTGGTGAGGTGACTTGAGCTCGGAGGGAGCTCTGGTGAAGAAGAAGTGCAGCAGGGTGCTGTAGGGGATCAGGTCGCCCACAGCTGGACTACTGGCTACCAGCTCGCTGGTCTGGAACAGCAGGGGCCTGCAGCACAAACACAGAACTACATGTACACTGCATTTTAAACATCAGTATATCACTGTCAATTTAATTACCTTGGTATGATTACTGTAAACAAATGAGAGCATGGTGGAGACAATTGGCAGTCTCTATCTCACACCAGTGGTATTGTTAGTGCTAGTGTTTCAAAAATTAACACCACATTTTCCATAATCCCTGTTGCAGATAAACATGTTGGAAGTGATTTGCCATCTGCCTTTCAATAATACCACTTATCTACATATTGATATTAAATTGATATTAAAAAGTGCAGATTTCTTCAGTCATGAATCTCTCTCTTGCTACTGCTGCAGTAAAAACACCAATTTGTCTCCACTATGACTCTCTGTGTTCATAAGAATAATGAGGATGACCTCACACGTACCTGAAGGAGCGCAGCATACGGTAAGGTTTCCCCAAATCAGACACTCGCCTGCACAGAGGAGCCACTGCCATCTCCATCTGACACACACACACACACACACACACACACAAGGGTGAGCATACAAATAGAGCTGTAACGATTAATCGATTAATCGATTAGTTGTCAACTATTAAATTCATCGCCAACTATTTTGATAATCGATTAATCTGTTTGAGTAAAAAAAAAGAAAAACAAGTCAAAATTATCTGATTCCAGCTTCTTAAATGTGAGTATTTTCTGGTTTCTTTACTCCTCTATGACAGTAAACTGAATATCTTTGGGTTGTGGACAAAACAAGACATTTGAGGACGTGATCTTGGGCTTTGGGAAACACTGATCCACATTTTTCACCATTTTCTGACATTTTATAGATCAAACAACTGATCGATTAATCGAGAAAATAATCGACAGATTAATCGACAATGAAAATAATCGTTAGTTGCAGCCCTACATACAAACATAGGCATGATCATCTAAATTTAAGTCTGTTTATGTTCTGCATACAAGGAAAATTGTTGTAATCTTTGTGTGAGTTTTCCCGTGTGTCTTTCCAGAGATTTTTTCACAGCCACCCAACATAGACTGATGAAATAAAACCCAGAGTGCTCAGCGGGACCGTGGAACACGCAAATGACTCCATAACACCGATCTCTGACAGGTTACCCCTCACCTGGGCGAAGTCAGCGGCCAGCCTCATCTTGCCCCCCTCCCCCAGCGGGCGCAGCAGGCTGGCGTGGCGCACGAACAGCTCGATGGCCCTCTGGGCGATGGACTCGGTGCTCTCGTAGATGAAGTCCACGCACTGGAAGTGGCGGAAGTAGTCGGCCATCACTCTGGCGATGAAGCCCTGCAGCTCCTTCATGTAGAGGGAGCAGGGAACGTCGGGCTTATCGGGGCTGGACAGAGGCCTGTGACACACACACACACACACACACACACACAAGCTCAGTGTGAGACAGCAGGGACGCACCGATAACCACATATTTACTGTTGATACCGGTTCTAAGGTTTAGCTGCAGGTAGTAGGATTATCATGTCAATAAATCACTGTCAAGCTGTGATAGTCTGGGATGAGCATTGTAAACAAATCAGGCCATTGCAGAGAAGATGACAGATTTTCCTCCTAATCTTTTTATTAATTCATTATGTTGCATTTCCACATGTTTTTCATGACTGGAAGCTTTAACTGTGGTTCGGCTCTGTTCAAAAGATTCTCCTGTCTCCTTTTGAGGCGGCTCAGTTAAAGGCTGTAAAATTATTAAATAAAGAATATATGAAAAATTCAATGTTGACTCCTGCAATTAGGATGCAGTTATTTCTGAGGTGCTTTGCAGAATTTATGGCCGACAAATTAAAGTTACATGTCAGAGAAAATATTTCAACTGCTTCAAACCAACCAAATATGAGGCATTTGGTTCTCATTTTCTCTTCCACATGCATTTGTTAACATTTTAGACGCTGTTTAACAAACTCAGAGCCATCTGCGTCTGCATGTATCGCAAATCAAAGATATTCACACCAAAACTGTTCACTGCCTCACTAAATAATTACCATTTTAAAAGGCCTGAGAGACACTAGTTAACATTTCTGTCACTGATATAATTTTGACCTGAACTGATGCTTTTGAATGAATTCACAGGAGGAATTCACGGTAATAAATGTGAGCATGAGGGAAAGGACTGACCCCGAAAAGTCTTCCTGGTGTAATGTGATGATGATGGCTTCTATGGAGTCGCTGACCGACTGCAGAAGAGGCTGCACTGCGCTGCTCATCAGGGCCTGCACTCCCTGAAGTGAAAAAAGTGAAAAAACACAATTGAGTTATATCATACAAACCTCTGTAACGACACTGTACAATGTAAACCAGGACAGCTTCAGTGCATCCACACAATTAAACCAAATCAAATTAAGTAAGTTGCTCAACAATTGTGTCTTAGGGGGATCCTGATTGCCATAGCAACCCGTGTAGTCAGGCGAACAGTTGCTATTTGAGGAGGTAGAAGGTGATTGGCTAATTGATTGACATTTGAGGTATAGACATGCATCAGCTGTGTGTGTGTGTGTGTGTGTGTGTGTGTGTGTGTGTTTATGGGTGTGTGTGTGTGGGGACATTTGTAAGCGCGCCATGTAACCATGAAGCAGCATCGCCACTCTGATCTTTTGTCTGTCCCATCTCTTGCAAGATCAAATGAAAATCAATATGATGGTCCGCCAGATTGTGTGTGTGTGTGTGTGTGTGTGTGTGTATGTGCACCTGTGTCTGTGTGTGTGACGGGCATTTAAACCCTTGCAGGCCAGCCAGATAACCTGATCTTCGTTCCAATCTCCTCTCTAAGCTTTTTCACGATAAAGAAAAAAAAAATCCCATCTGCAGGCTGACTTCAACGTGCCACAGGTATAGGAAGATGATGTGATGCATCTGAGAGTGTGTGTGTATGTGTGTGTGTATGTGTATGTGTATGTGTATGTGTATGTGTATGTGTGAGTGTGTGTGACTGTGTGTGCGTTTTCTTGACCAAATGTCCCCACAAGGATAGAAAGATCAGGAAAATCCTCCAAAGTGAGGACATTTTGCCATTTTAGGCTGGTTCAGGCTAGTTTAGGGTTAGGACTTTGTGTAACAACGCATTATGTAATAACACCGCATTATGTAATAACTCGACAAAATGTAATACATTTTCACTTCATTATGTAATAACACCCGCATTTTGTAATAATCTACCGCATTTTGTAATACACAGCTTGAACGCAATATGTAATAATTTCCCCGCATTTTGTAATAAATTATTACATATTGCGGTGGTTATTACAAAATGCGAGAGTTGTACTTTTTTTATGATGAAAATGTAATAATACAGTGCATTATGTAATAACCAACCAAAATGGATGTCTTCATCTGTACACATGATATATTTTTAACAATTAAGCTAAATTAAACTTCCCAAATATTAAATTAGACCGGCGTTATAGTTGACTCTGATCTTAGTCTAAATAGCCACATAAAAGCAGTAACAGGATCAGCTTTTTATCATCTTACAAATACAGCCAAACTCAGGGACTTCATGTCCCTGGAAAAACCAACGTTTTTATTTCTATCAGACTACTGCAATGGTCTTTTGACAAAGCTCCCCAAAATGACCATCAAATTTATTACAGGCTGTATATTACAAAATGCGGCATATTATTACAAAATGCGGGTGTTATTACATAATGAAGTGAAAATTTATTACATTTTGTCGAGTTATTACATAATGCGTTGTTACACTTGGGTTAAGGTTAAGGAATGAATGTAGTCAATGAAAGTGTGTGTGTGTGCGTGTGCGTGTGCATGTGTGTGTGTGTGTGTTTGAGATGAAAGGACATGCAAAAGTATGAGCTTCAGGCCTTTTGCAAGACAAAAAGCTCCATTGTAGTAAAATACCCAAGAGGGCGTTCTTCACTGTGATTATGTTACAGTGAGGCAGTAGGTAAACGACAGCCGAGTGCCATCTGCAGCGCTCAAGTTCCCATTATCACATCAAACAACCTCTTATAGGATACTGCGGCTTTTATATGACAGCTACCAAAACGTGTGTACCATCTCAAAGTAGAATTCATGAATAAGTACAAAAAACAGGAAAAAAACAACAAAGATCTCTACCTAGTTAAGTAGTTTACACAGCAGAAGCTGAGCTAGTGTGAAAATATGAACGGCCAAATATAAAGATGAAGAAGACGTGTGTGTTGCCGGTGGTTGTGATACCTCCAGAGAAGAAGAGAGGGCCTGTTCAGCAGCCGGCGGACACGACCCCAGCCCCGAAATAACCTGCAAACACAAACACAAGAGGTCAAAGGTTAACTAGAGCGCAAACAGGATATAATAACCCCTCGTGCCATGTGTATCCATGAGTTTTTTTTCCTTTTGTTTGTCCGCCATCCCTTTCTTTTTCCAGCCCTCCCTCCCTCCATCTATCTGCCTGAAATAAATTCTCACTCTGTTTTGAAACAGTAAAATTTTGATAGCCTTGTGGTTAAATATTTAATGGTGGAATAATCTGCTTTTTTTATGCTATTAATCAGCCCGGCTGCCGCGCCGGGACACACCATGCATCTTTAATGGAGGGGGGCTGAGAGAACACACTTTACCCTTCTCCCTAGTTCTCCCTTTATCCCCATTTAACTTCCTTTTTTTTCCTTTTATGTGTATGTGTGTGTGTGTGTGTGTGTGTGTGTGTGTGTGTGTGTGTGTGTGTGAGCGCCTGACCCAGGGTGAACCTCTGTGAAATTTTGATTTAAAAGAAACTGCTAACAACAACAATTTCACACCATTATCATCACCGCATCTCTCCCTCTCTCCTCTGCAAACACACACACACACACACACACACACACACACACACACACACACACACACACACACACACACACTTCCTCCCTCGAGCTCTCCCTGCGGAGCATTTACTTTGGGTGATGAGGTGGCAGCGTTATTTGTAGAGTTAATGTGTGTGAGTGTGTGTGTGTGTGTATAAGAGATAGAGCGAGTGCTTTTTGTGTGTTCATGTGACTCCTATGTGTTAATAATGTAATACTCCCAGCTACATGTGCTGTTCTGTCTGTCATGTTACAGCTGTCGCTATAGTAACTCTAAGTAACTTTACAGGCAGTATGACTTGCTCAGACAATCTTTTAGAAGCTATTGGTTTCTTCATTTGACTTGCAATTTTGTTTATCTATTCAAAACAAGGGCTGACAGACAGACAGACGGACAGACAGTAGTTAGTGCAGTAGTTCACCTTGGAGACGGCCTGCTGCAGGCGGTAGAGGGAGTTCACCACAGCGACGTTCCTCCTCTGGCCCTCTGTTAACGGACCAATCACCTGACTGGCATCGCCCTGAGTACACAACTACAGGGAGGGAGAGAGAGAGAGAGAGAGAGAGAGAGAGAGAGAAGGGTGACTGATTGATTGATACATAGATACAGGCAGACAGAGAAGGAGACAGGGAGAGAAACAGAGAAAGAGTGTGGTATAGGGAAGTCTCTGTACAAACATTGGCAAATATTGGGTTAGAAAGATAGGCTGACACACTCACAGTGAGGGTGTTTTTCACTTTTCCTACAGTTTTATATTATTACCTTGAGTCTATGAAACCTACCTGTGAAATGAGAGCTACAGGCTGTTTTGGGCATTTCTAGCAGCCAGAAAAAGCCACAGCTCTGATTGGCCCCCTGCCCCAAACATAAGATGATTGGTCAGCTCCGGTAAAGTCAACCTAATCGTGTTGTGATTGGCCCCTTTCAGATGCATCGTTTTTTTTTTTTTTTTAATGCAACTTTGGAAAAACAACAAATGGTGCAATTTTCACTTTCTTACTGTTATCAAGGACGATCCAAGAGTGTAAAACATGAAAAACACTGAATTATCCATTTCTAAAGACACCTCGCCTTTGGGTCAACATTTTTGCATTCTGTCAAAACACACACTACACACTACACACACACACACACACACACACACACACTACACACCAGCTGTTCAGACTTCACACAGAAGAGCTGGACGGTCTTGGCAGCATTCTTGGCCACAGCCAGTGTGAGGTTGGGATCTACCGACGCCACATTCAGCTCACTGCAAGAAAAGAAGTAAACAGGATTGTTCAGTCCACTAAAACGACAGCCTGGTGGCTACTTAACAAATCTGCTCTTAATAGGATAATTTGTTCTCATAAGCCAAATGCAAATAAGCAGTTAAGTATGTGTACAACTTTGAAGAATACGTTTCAGACAGTACAGACGTTGGCAGCCTGAATACCCAAGATGCTCTTTACAGTGATTATTGGTACTACAGAGCACTCAGTGGCTTTACAGGCCTTTTCATCCATACACTAGAGCAGTGGTTCTCAACGTGGGGTCCGGGGACCACCAGGGGTCCTTGAGGGGGTTCCAGGGGGTCCCCAGCAAATTGTTGAATTGTTAAACTTCACTCCATTATTTCATTTACAAGAAGTTAACACAATTAGAGAATGTAGAAGAATGACTGTTTTGATCATAGTTTCTCTGTTATCTCTCTACCTACAATACAGATAGTCATGGAATTCTGGACAAAATCATATCTAACAATAAAAATATTCTCAGATTTGGGTCCAAGAGATGAAATCTCATCAAATGGGGGTCCGTGGCCCTAATGTGGACTAAATCAGGGGTCCTTGATATGAAAAAGGTTGAGAATCACTGCACTAGAGCACACTGGCTTGACCAAACAAGTTCATTCAAGTCTATGCTTGAGAAAACAGTCTTTGAACTGTCTTCGGTGTGGATCTGTGGACGTACAAACCATGAAAACCGGCGGAGAGTTGGCAAGTACGAACCTGCTGATGGTCTTGATGATGCTGTCCAGCTCGTCGTTGGAAGGGGGGTTTCGCCCTCCCATGGGGAACACGAGGTTGATGGGATCAAACAGGCGAGACAGGGACTTGGAGAGGTAGGCTGCCTCGTACGGCTGCAGGGAGTCCTTCAGAGCCTTCTCTGGGCTGCACACACACACACACACACACACACACACACACACACACACACAGAGTCAAAAAGAGGCAGGAAAGCACATACAAAGCGGAAGACAAAGACTCACGCACATACACACAAAGGAAGTAAGAAAGACAGAGGTACACACAAGCACATGTAATAAGACATTTGTTCAGAAATATGCACAAATAAAGGAAAACAGCACAAACCAAACCAACCGTGTTTCTATTGTCTTACTTTAGTACACATAATATCCACAAATTGCTTAAAATATCTGTATTGACATTTATTAATCGACTGATTTACATAACTTGAGGCGAAATGCCACTGTGCCTTATCCTATTCCTATTCAGTGCAGGAATGATACTAGAGGTGTGTGTGTGTGTGTGTGTGTTGCCATCATCATTATCTCATAACTATTTATCATCGTTATCCGGTATGTTGATGGATGTGTATAGTGACTCTTGAAGCCTTGGATGCCTGCTGTCTGTCTAACATATGCTGTGTGTGTGTGTGTGTGTGTGTGTGTGTGTGTGTGTGTGTGTATGTGTGTGTGTGTGTGTGTATGCCGAATACCAAAGTGGTAGACATATGCACAAGCATCTGCACACATGCTCCTGTCATTAACGCACGTGCAAAGACTGATAATTTTGTAACTTTGCATTCACAATCTTCTTTTGTCCTTTCTAGCTACTGTTCCCTCCTTTCTATCATTTCTTCAATCCCTCTCTCTCCACCTGTATCATTCCTCCATCTGCCAATCACTCCTCCCTCTATTTCGGCTCCTACACTCCCTCCTTTCACTGTTTTCCCTCCTTCCTTTACCTCAGTCTGTCTTCTACCTCTCTATCCCTGGTGTTTCACTGCAGGTTGGTAGCTTCCTCCTCTGCCCTCTTGTTCATCAGCTAGATCTCGCCTTCCTCACACCTCTTCTTTCTCTCTGTTATCCTAATCTAGTTCTTCTTCACGGGCCGAAACACAAATGCAAATGCACACACAGTGGCAGGGAAAGCAGCAGTTTGGACAGTTGAGAGGCGGCGGTCTGCCTTGAGGTTTGAGTTGCTGGCTTGTGAGCAAAAGGTCACTGGCTCAAATCCACCAGACTGGAGGAAAAAAACTGTGTGGGGAAAGTGAATGAGGAACACTCTCGCCTCGCTCAACACCCTCCTCCTGTCGAAGTGCTTTCAAGCACTTAGCAGTTCCCACTGTTCCAGCTGAGCTGCTCAGTGGCCAACAAGACTGTGGCTGTATTGGGTGTGAAAGTGTAGCTGTATGGATGTGAGGCAGAGTGGTGCTGACAAAGAGCATGCAACTTTCCTTGGATAAATAAAGGTTAAACAAGTACCTTGCTCAAAGGCACAGCGACAATAAATAGTTGTGAAGGGAGAGGAGAGCATGTCTCATTTACTTTCCCCAGCCCAGATTTTCCCAGCCGGTCCAGGGATTTGAAATGACAACCTTCTGGTCACAAGCTTGTTTATTCTAATGTCTATTGTGGCTGTGGCTGATAAGTTAGTCTAACCCACTGTACCAGCCACTTTGGCAGGAAGCCTAAGACTTTTTTCTTCTATTCTAAAAATAATATTTGGGTTGTAAAACAATCTGTGAAACAATCAGAAAATAACGTTTTATTTCTCTGATTCACCAGCTTTCTCGCTACTACCGCTCCCTCTCTTCATTCACTTTCTAGCTCGCTCGACCATCTCTCTCTCTCTCTCTCTCTCTCTCTCGGGCTATTAATTGAAGTTATATGTATGTTAAGTATGTTTTCAGCGCTGTGTTTTTGTGAGGAGGAACTGTGACTATGTGTGAACTTTGTCGGGTGAACTGTTACCCATGTATGGAAAGCCAAGCAGTTTGAAGGTGCGTGACTCTTAACAACCTCCCCCCGCGGCCGAAGCTTTGAATATTCGCTGTTGATTACTACCGAGGCTCCGAAGCCCAAAAAATGGTATTCGGGACAGCCCTAGTTGTAAAACAACAAAAGTGGCAAGTGAATTTTGGGATTTACCAGCCACTGGGCCTGTAGACAAAAAAGTTTCTTTCCTGTCCTGTAGCAACTGATAACATAATGACCGCTGCTTAATATAATAAGTTGTTACAATGTAATAACATGTTCCTCTAAATGGGTTGAAAATGTAATAAAACCTGTTACTGTATTACTGTAATATGGATAGTATTCTATCATATTAACCTGCAATTATTACTTCATAAGGGGTGTAACACAATTTTAACTGACAATGTAATAATAAAACTCACTAATAATGTTATAACGCGTAAGAATAATAAAAATCTAATAACTCATTATTACGCCATCAGTTAAAATATATTCGCTAAATTTTCAGGGACAGGAATCAGATTTGTTTTGACTCTCTTGCTGCAAAAATCTCTGACCTGGAAGGATGTCAGGTGACCAAAACTGTCCAAAAAACGAGCTACTTGTGAGTCCATGTGTCTTTTGTTTACAAGCCCTGGTTCACTTGTAATTGCACGTGTGAACCGAAATGCAAGTGTGAACCGAAATTCAAAAAATTCTACAAAGTAAGCTTTTCTACTATGGTTCGCACCAAACAAAACAAAAACTGTAGGTGTGATCGCACCCTGAAAGTGACTCCGATTGTGATTCTGTGTTTGCATCTGCTCACTTGTAATCCTGCTTGGCGTGGGTGAAAAGGTCCTGGCCGTCCAGCTCTGTGGCAGAGACGTCCAGAGCGGCGTCCATCCCTCCGCCACTTGTTAGCGCCCCCTGCAGGCTGGCGCTGTACTGCTGCAGGCGGCGCCACAGCTCGTTGTACAGCCGCAACAGCTTAGGATACTCTCCTTCCACCGCCTGCTTCAAGAAGGTGGAGGCTAGAGAGAGAGAGAGAGAGAGAGAGAGAGAGAGAGAGAGAGAGAGGGGGAGGACAAAATTCATTACATATGACAACTTTGGAGCGAGGAAAGGATGAGTAAAGAGAAAAAGGAAGAAGATTAAACGTAAAGCTTTAACAACAGAATGGGGGCAATGGGAGAAGAAAGAGAAGAGAGAGCAAACACATTTAATTTCAGAACGCGCTTCATTACATCCGACTGCCTTGGAGAGATGGAAGGGCGAGGAAAAGAGAAAAAAAAAAAAAAGAGGAGCTATAGTCAGGAAATTGAGGGGAAATAGTGATGTTTCTGTGTCACTGGAGGGTAAAATCTCTGCCTAATCTAAACCATTTCCGCCCAGTTTTTGTCAATTATGAGAGAGAGAGAGAGAGAGAGAGAGAGAGAGAGAGAGAGAGAGAGAGAAGAAATAGAGAATAGAGAAGAGAAAGTAATATGGAGCTATATATGCTGTCTGAAATGCTTCCATGTTGACAAACTCTCCTCTCCCACGCACACCACCCTTCTTCACTTATATTTGTCATAGTTTGTGAGCACACACACACACACACACACACACACACACACACACACACAGCATGATAGAGAGAAACTACAGGTTGTTCAGTATAGTGCTAGTGGTAGCATGAAGCCAAGTACGTTAGCAAGCGGCCAAATCCGCCTCTCCTGTTCTCACTTTGTTATTCCCTCTAATCATAGAACTCCCTCCTGCATAACTGGGCCTGAAACGCCTCCATGTGATCTGTGTGTGTGTGTGCGTGTGTGAGAGAGAGTGAGTGAGAGTGAGTGAGAGAGAGAGGGGGAGAAAGAGAGAGAGAGAGAGAGAGAGAGAGAGAGAGAGAGAGAGAGAGAGAGAGAGAGAGAGAGAGAGAGAGAGGATATTGTTCGCACAATTAAGTCTTTCTTGTCTCCCACCAATTAAAAGGATTAACACATTTTGGCCTTTTTTTTGCTTTATTTAACAGTTTTACAGTACAGAGACAAAGGTCCCAGGCTGGACTCAAACTCAGAACGTTCCTTAACTAACTTAACCATCTTCCTCACGGCAGACACTTGGGGTCATGGGGAATCGAACCTGGGACATTCCCATTACAGGTTGGTCTTTGTAACCGTTAAAGTCGTCTTTACACAGATCTTTTATACCGGGTTATTGGTAGATCTGAGCCGGGTTTGATTTGTGTGTAAAGACATCAAACCGGAAAAGGGGGATTAAAGTAACCTGGCTCTGATCCGCCTCAGGACCGATGAGAAAAGCAGGAGAAAAGCCAGACCTGATTCTGTGTAAAGAGAAATGCCTGTGCAAATGCCATGGTAACCATGGTAACCATCTCTCACCACAACAAGCGTTCCATCACCTGTGTGTAAGTTGGGCTAACAGTCAATTACCGTCGACTCGAGGTGAGAGAGAGAACCGCAAAAAATCAAAGCTAGCTTTACAGAGACTATGAAGGCCAGCAGCAGCAAGAGGGGCAACAGCTGGAGTGACAATGAGATGAGGGAGTTATTGTTACTAGAAAAGAAAAGGGGAAATTAAAAAACAAGTCGAGGGGACTGTGAGAGACTAAATGCCTTAAAAACTGAATTTGAAAATGTTAAAGTTGAAAACTTTAAAGCTTTTGGTTTTGATTCAAGCAGCAAAAGCAGAAATATTAACAGAAACATCTTCTATCTACAGGACGTATACATGGTCTAGTTTTAAAACAATATCACACAACAATCATCCACGAGACTTATTGTTGTCCGAGATACACTGGTCCTCGCGGATCCGCCTCCCGCAGTGTAAAGATGATAATACCGGTTAAAAGGTGAATAAAGGACGCTGGTGGAAACTGATCATGATTAATTCTATCCTGGCTCTGCTACAGCAGCTTTAGCCTGGTCAGCAGTGTAAAAGACGGTTTAAGACATCCTGCTGCCCCTCTTTTACACACTCCCTCCCTCCTGGGTCCCTCCCCTATTCATATTATACACCTTTCAATGCAAAATATGGCATTCATAAAAAGCAAACTCGACGTGAGAATGAGTGTTTTATTATTATCATTACATTAATATTATTTTATTATCAGAGCACTTTGAACCTTGCACTCTACTACTGGCTGTGAGTAATGTAGGTCATCCAGGAATTTAAACTTGTGGGATGTGAAAACACCAAATGGTCATGGCAGGCTGCTGCCAAAAATATGCATGGAGGTGAATCTATGAAAAGATGTATACACACAATTTTGTCCATCCATCTTTGCATCCATCACCGTTCACTCTATCCCATCTCAAAATAAAGATGCTCCAATTATAGATTTTTTCCATTGTCTCTTAAGATAGAATGTTACTGTAGGTTGCTGAGTGTTACTGTAGCTCCCTAAACAAGTCGTTTATTACTTGCAGCCCCATTGATATCCTTGTGTTAACTGAGCCTTTGTTTCACCCTGATGTTTACCCTGGTTCACTAAATGAAGCCACTCAGAGTGTTTTTTTTCCTCTTTTCATGAAGCTGGACTAGCTGGCTGTGGTGGTACACTTTTGAGTGAAACCTTAGATAGATAGATGGTCTCCAACCATCTATCTGGAGGTTTTTTATAGATGGTTGGAGAGGAGCGGAAGGGAAGGAGGGAAGGGAAGGGAAAGAGGGAAGGGATGGGAAGAGGAAGGGGAAGGGTCTTACCTTCAGTAGCTTTGTGAAATTCTTCAGACAGTGTGTTGGTGACATCAGTCCAGAAGGTGGAGAGGATATCAGGCTGACCATCCTGTCATCAGGTAAACAGACAGACAGATAGAGAGGACATGGGTTAAAGGGCCGCATCTATCCTATTACAAATATTTCTTGACCGTATCAGAGTGGGACCAAATTAGTACAACGCAAAACTTTCCCAGCCCACGGGTGCCAAACCGCTCTGTGTAATTTCTAATGGGGCAGCAAAAGTGCCGCAACAGTTCAGCAAAAAGTGGGACTGACTGCATCTGTACTATCAGGCAGGCACAGAAAGCAACGCGTGGGCAGACACACACACACACACACCACACACACACACATCCACTTAAACACACGGAGCCTCACACAGTGCTTTAATTATTTAATGGACGTGGACATGTGTGTCTGCGTTTTCTCCCCTGATCTTCAATTAGAAAACCCTGCTGCAGGTCTCTGGCTCAGCCGACTTACCTCTCTCCTGACGTTTACTATTTCCTCACTTACTCCAATCTCTGCAATTTCCCTTTACATGCACATACACATATTTCAACTGTAGCAGGCATGGGTCCAATATCAATTCATCAATTCATCATCAATTATTTCTCTCTCTGGATGGACCTTCCACAGGTGTGTAGAACAGAATAAAATAGAACTGAATAAAATAGCCTAAATTAACCCTAACCTTAACAAAGAAAACAGAAAAACACAGAATAGAACAGAATAGAATAACAGAAAAACACAGAATAGTAGAGAATAGAACAGTATAATATAGCATAGAATAGGAAAATGTAGTACTATAGCACCATATAGAATACAACATAATAAAACAGAAAACACAGAAGTATAACCAATTAGAATAGAACAGAATAACACAGAATAGCATGCAATACAACAGCACGCAATAGAATAGAATAGAACATGTTATCGTTCATGTTATCGGTTTAGTTGCCTTGTCCAAACTAAGTATATATGAATGTACATCTGAATCGATGTAATCTTCCTTATATGAAGTTGCAGCCACTTTTGCACAATCTACATCTCAGTTGTGTCAAAGCTTCAAAATCCTTCTGTAACTCGTCTGCTTCTCTCTATTTACATCTCCTCCTTTGTGATTTATATAGATTTAATAAGGGAAATCAAGAAGGGATAAAATGGCTTTTACCTAGATTCACCTCATCAGTGTACTTGAATGAAAAAGAGCAAGTGTCCCTATTATTTTGGACATTCAGTGTGAAATACTTGCACTTCATTTCACTGGTAATACTATGCAATATATGTTAATTCACTCCTGTCACACCAAGCTGAATTGTTATGTTTTCAGTGGAACTTTTACGTGCCAACCCTAAAAATGTCTCCTTACACTAAAGCTATTTCCAACAAAAGCATTTGTTTTTTTCCCTGTGTGCTCTGAAGCCACGGGTAAATGGCGATCACAGCTATGAGACTGAAAGAGGAATAGTCCAGCTGTACGCCTGTGGATCTGCAGAGCTGAGGAGCCTTGCATTTAGACATGTCATTAGGTCTCCAACTCACACCTCTATCTCTGGGTAATTGGTGAGAGCTTTGTTTCCATAGTAACAGTCTCCCTCTCTGGTTTGTGCAACTAGGTTTCCGTGGAGGTAGAGATTGAGACGCTGACGATGGTAATGATGATGTGGCAATGACGGTCATGATTACTATTGATACTACTACTACTACTACTACAACTACAACAACAACAAATAATAACAATTACACAGAGCACAGGGCAGCTGAAAAATTCATCCCCGTCGGTGCCGTCTCACCTTGATGATCTCATCGATGAAACAGACGTGAGTGACCGGGTCTCTCTTCTTAGTCAGGACCTTCTGGAGATGCTGCACCTGTGAAACACACAGCAAAGAAAATGATTATCTAACTTTAGACCTCATTCACTATCCTGTTTTTGTTTAGTTTTTTTGATTCAACACGCGCACAAGTCACGCAGTCGATCCAAATCTCATGTCGAACCACTAGCGGCGTACCTGTCTACACGCAGCGCATATCTGGTCCATGAGTTTTTCGAGGTTGGTCCACAGAGCAGCGCGGAAAGCTGCTGTGTTCCCTGGAGTTGGCAGCACCGCTCTGCCCGGGGCACCTGGAAAAACAGGGGGCACAGACATACACAAACACATTAGAGTTTGCAACATTTTGGGGGCTTTTGTAGAAAAGTCCACTTCATGTTTTCATCCTGCATCTATCCTGCAGTAGTACGATGTATATATCATGCAGACAATTCTTTTATGAATGTTATACAGTCAAATCCAATAATCATATTGCAAGACAAAACTCTAATGTCCTTGTAACAGGTAAAATGAGACCAAAATGTTGATTTTCCAGAGCAGAGGAATAGTTCAGCAAGCACACAGCAAAAAAAAAAAAAAGTGGGACTTCTATAACGCCTACATCTGTATAACTTCACTCGCAGTATCAGCTCGAGTGCCTTTTGTTTGGCTGTATACTGTTATATTTGGTGGACTTTCATCCACAGTGCCTGACACTACCATGAGTGCATATATTCTTTGCATGGGTGGCCCAAGTGGGAATTGAAAATTGAACCCCTAACATTGGAAGTGCTCTACCCACTGAGCTACTCATAAATGGAACACACATAGAAGCAGGCACGGTGACTGCCCTCTATGTGTCTATTTTGGCTGAAGCTAAATAACAAACTAGGTCAAATTATGAAATGTCATTGTCTTTATAATCTTCTAACAATGAGGACAATATATCTGTGTGTGTGTGTGTGTGTGTGTGTGTGTGTATGCACCAATGCTGAATCAATGTAGGGGAAACACATAATCACACACTCGACCCGGAGCGTCACACCACCTTTACCTCTAGTGTTAGCTGGCTGCGTCAGGCCCTTGATGTCCAGAGCGCTGGTTACGTTGTCCTGTATGGTGGTCCGGTAACCCCCCACCACGGCGCTGATGGTCTCTCTCAGACTGCCCAGGTTATAGAAGACCTGCAGGGCCGTACCTACCTGGGTCGGATTCTGTGGGGTGAGAGGAGAGAGAGGGAGAGAGAGAGAGAGAGAGAGAGAGAGAGAGAGAGAGAGAGAGAGAGAGAGAGAGAGAGAGAGAGAGAGAGAGAGAGAGAGAGAGAGAGAGAGAGAGAGTGTGAGTGTGAGTGTAAAACAGGTTGGCAGTCATCCATGGCATTATTTTTTTGCAGGCTGAAATCAGGTTAATGGGTTTGGTAATTGTGGGCGCACACACACGCATTTACACACGCATACACACACACACACACACACACACACACACACACACACACACACACACACACACACACACTTTGCCTCTAAGTGTGGAGGTGAGAGCAGCAGCTAAAAATACTTCTCACGCTGATTTAATGAGAGTGGTGAAGATGTGGCGGCGCACAGCTAAGAAAAGC
Organism: Centroberyx affinis; assembly: GCF_046629955.1. Taxonomy (NCBI): domain Eukaryota; kingdom Metazoa; phylum Chordata; class Actinopteri; order Beryciformes; family Berycidae; genus Centroberyx; species Centroberyx affinis. The sequence continues at coordinate 236,590 of NW_027281466.1, forward strand.
TATCAGGGTCTTAATGACAGCATACAGTCGATGAGTCTGGGCTATAAGATGGCAATGTATCAGAGGAGTAGAGTAGAGTAGAGCAGAGTAGAGTAGAGGAGGGGAGGAGTTTAACATACATATGTACACCACTGTTGCACTTTGCATTGCAAACATCTGTTATGTTTATCAGCATTGTTGGACGTAAGTTTGTGGTTCCCCACAATGAAATTGGGGGTGAGGAGTGTGGACTATCAGTCTTGGTTCCTTCCTTCCTTCCTTCCTTCCTTCCTTCCTTATTGGATTTTGATCAAACTTGGAAGAATGATGCATCTCACCACTGTGTTCCAGCACTTTCAAAACTTCACTCATTGGCCCAAAGGCGGGGTGGGGGTGGAAGTTGCTACATCATTAGTTTGTTTGTTCGTTCTGATTGAGGGGGGGCACTACAATTACAGGTTGAAACAAGGTGAAGAAATTATTTGTTACTGATTGGCCCAGAGGGGGGACTGCAACACTTGTGGGGGACGACACGGTTACTGCTGCCTTGTTATGCGTTGTAATTATCAGACCAATTTATCATCTGCACCGAGATGAATTCCCCCGGCCACGCTGTGCGGCAGAGAAAGCAACTTGAACTGGCGAGGAGAGGAGAGGAGAGGAGAGAAGATGTTTAGAGTGAGCCACATGAATGTGTGTTTCTGTACGTAGGTCAGTTGAGCTCCCACTCAACAGATGGGCTACGGGGTCTCTGCTGGCACAATCAGAGCGCTGAGGTGAAACTAGCTCCCACACAGCCCAGTCACCATGTCCAACTACTTACATAATATTCACAATAAACTCACTCACTAGGCTGATATAAGAAGCTGCCTGTGTGTGTGTGTGTGTGTATACAGTATATAAATATATATATATGGGTGTGTGTGAAAATGGATAGAGGCCCATATGTTCACACACACACATGCAGCAGTGACAGAAGTTGTTAGCCGAGGCTTATTCCAGCAACAGTCAGGATATAAATACTTCTACCGAGGGTGGAATACACAGGGGAGAAAGGTGTTGCAATGGGTGTTTGTGTATATGTGTGTTTGTGTGTGTGTGTGTGTGAGAGAGGGGGGGGGGAGAGAGAGAGAGAGACTAATTTGGAGAAAGAAGCTTATTGTCTAGAAATAGGAGCAAAAAACAATCGCAAAGACACTATATAGGGAGCTTGTTTGAGAGAATGGAGGCAATACAACCTGTTGACTCCACTATCCGGCTGTTTCACACTCCACTGAATAACAGCACCTTACACACCTTTTTAGCCTCTGTTTGCCTTCACACATGCACACACACACACACACGCAAATCCGCTGCAGGTGTATAGCCGCATTTGTCAAACAAACCCACAGTCGATAAGAGGATGTATATATCCTGCCGTATGGAGCCAAATGTGCTTTTTATTCCTCAATATTGCAAAAAAAGAAGAAAACAAACTTTATAATGTTAGTATAAGCATGGCTGACTGATGTTATTTATTCATGGTGGTTGAGAGTAAGAAAACTGAAACTTAAAGAGAAAGTAGGTCTAATTCTGGTATTATTAAGTAAGTGATGATATATTAATTTTCTTTTTTTTAAATAATTATAAATAATTAGGCCTCTCCAGCAGTCAGTGTTCGTCTGCAAGTTGTTTTTGCTGCCTCCATCCACCTCAAACTTCATACACTACACTAACAGTTTTTCTCACAGTCTAAAACACTTGTCTATTCAGTGATGGATGACACTTTGTCATAGACCATATACTTCTGACTCACACACACACACACACACACACACACACACCCTACAACATTGTGGCATCTGCCACTCTCGCTTAAGTGATGTTTTTGTATCTCTGATGCATTTGTAACTTTTGAAATGTCACGAAAACATAAAATGTGAATTAGGTGCGTTTCTATCAGCTGGCTTAAGGGAATAAACTGCCTTCCTAACTGCCAAGAAAAACACATCCACAAGAGACATGGAAATCAAAAGACGAAGACAAAGAAATGCACTTGGCAATATTCTACAGCACCAACTAAATATATGGTATCAACAGCATATGACATTTCTGAGTGGTCGTGTTGGAAAGATATTTTACATTTCAGAAAGTGCAAAGACCCTTTTGAATTGTTGTGCAATGAAACTGATCCCCTCTTTGAGCTGATCATGCCAAGCCTACACCATTATTTATTCTGCAACGGCATTTCCATCGCTATTTATTACGGAATTTGTTTACTGAGGAAAAAAACATTCTGCTTCACGAGAGTGTAAAACCCTTTTTGCAATATTGAGAAAATTTTAGCAAATTTTCCATTAGGCTTTTCTAATTTGATACATAATAATTCACAAAAAAAATACTTGGATGGGAACCCAGCTATAATCTGTCTCTCTATGAAAGTCAAATGAATAATTCAGTCAAGAAAAAATAACTTCCGAAAACATCTCATCTTTCCCCTTTCATCTCTCTGTCTGAGTCTATCATTTTTTTCTCCTTCCTTCTTTCTCTCGATGTCTTACTCCCCCTTCTCACTCTCTGCCTCCATTTCTGCCTCCTCTCTCTTCCCCTCTTGCCCTCAGGGATTCATTTAGTCTTGCCCCTAGAGAGGAATCATGCTCTGTATCCTCTCTTTGTGAAAGCCAGGACTGGTAGCAACATGGCAGCAGCAATCACTGACACCCTGCATGCCTTCTGTTTGGCATAAGCAAAAAGACAAATCATCATTTAGGCCAGATCTTAGCTCTAAGAAACAGCAACAGATCATTTTAGATGCCAAAACATATAAACCTAGAAGAGGAATGGTGCCTCAGATATGTAATGTTTTGGTCAATATGTTTCTTCTGCTTCAGTGATTATGTGTGGTGTGCCTCAGGGCTCAATTCTTGGTCCAATATTGTTTTCATCATATATGATATATGGCTATAGCTTGGCTTGGTATTTTTTTTCCAATACAGCATCTCTTTTGACTGCTATGCCAACGACACTGAGCGGTATCTCTTAGTTAAACCTAATAAACCCAGGAAGTCTGCAGTATTATTGGCATCTGGGATTATGACTGGCTAATTAATGTAAAGGCCCAGGTCCCAACATTTCCATCAGTTACAAACAAGACTGAGATCCTTGATATTGACTCTGAACACACCTCTAGAAAACTTACTCTTGTTTTTACCAACTTAGGAAAACTGCAAGATAATTGATCTTTCATCTTGATTTTTCAGTCTCCTGATCCGTCTTTTACCAATACTGCGAGACGTCTGTCTTTTTGTCTTGTCTACCATAATACCCTGTTCTCCGGTCTCAATCAATACAGCTCAAACACAGATCTCTCACTATCTCTCTTTCCCTGCCACGCTCAAGATAATGTTTTATTGACAAATGAGGTGAAGTTGTCATAATCATCATAAAGCACGAGGGTCTTTATCTCTCTCACACACACCCATGTTGAGAGAGAGAGAGAGAGAGTGAGAGAGATGGATAGAGCGTCGCATGCTGCCGTGATCATCACTTCATCATCTGTCCATATCAGCAGGAGGAGGAGGAGCAAAGAAGAGCGTGGCTACAGCTGAGAACACACACAAGCAGAAACACTGTTCTCTTCTGGGCTCTGGCAACATGTCATCATGGACACTGAGCAGACTGTCACACACACACACACACACACAAGATTTCTGAAACAGGACACTGTCCCCCTTGAGAACAAGGTTTTCTGGGGCAGATGAAAGCTAGCAGAGCTCACATGTGCTCTCTCTCTCTTGCTCTCTCTCTCTCACATCTCACATGTATTTTAACTGGAAATACAAATGCAAAAAACTACAGCATATATACATGGTACAGATATCCATTCCATTTTTGTATTTCTTTTTTACTCAAAACAACAGACAGCCAAACAAATCAAACAACACAATTGTCAAATTTCCTTCCAACTTAAAAAACAACAAAAACAAAATCACCCAGGAGGAAATGAAAACAAGACACAGAGGTCTTTGGTGATGACAAAGACGACACTGATGTTTACCACAGTCTGGAAAAAAACGATTTTTGCAAGAAAAAAATTCAAATGAAAAAACTATACAGGGTAACGATCTCCGTTCCATTATTGTTTTTCTTTTTCACTCAAAAAACAGACAACCAAACAAATCAAACAACGCAACCCTCAAACTTCCTCTTCCTTCCAATTAAAAAAAAAATATTTCTGAAGGAAATAAAAACAAGACAAAGAAGGCATAGGCAATGGCAATGGTGACATATTGATGCTTACTGCAGTCTGGAAAAACAAGCAATGGGAGACACTAAAAATTCACAAAACATTCATTTCTATAGAAGTGATTCTGCCCATGAATGAGACAGAGGGTGGGGTATCCCGAGAATGCAGGTCTGCTTTAATTTCTTTGACCCATTTATTCTCTTGGAGAGAAAATAGTCATGTGCAGTAACAGAAATCAGTAGAGGCCGAGTAGAGGGCTGCTGGCGGGATTTGCTTGACTAGTTAATTTACAGGAGAGCTTTCATTCTTACTGATATTCAGCAATCCTGAAAATAACCTGAAAGTATACAGCAGTATACAGCCTGGCAAACTGAAAAGACTTTTTAGACTTTTCACACTGTTCAGTTTGCCAAGCTGTATACAAGATACAAGATATCTTTTTGAGATTGTGGATTTCCCTTTTTTTGGTTCTTGAATTTGAAATCGATGCACCAGAGAAGCCTTATTTTATGTCCATTTTCTTACCCAGCATATAGACTTTCTTATTTATTTACTATAATAATGAGAATAATAAATACTGTGATACTTTACTGATCCATGAAGGGAAAATGTCTTTTCACTTGCCCTCGAGGTCAGAGGTCAGGCTCAGGTAGCAGAACAATGGAGCTGGTAGGGATTCAGTGTCTTGCTCAAAAAAAAACAGAATGAATGCTTGCTGACACAGGGGCTTGAACCTGGGTCTCTCTAACCACAAACAGGCAGCAACACTGGGATCAGATACAGAGAGCGGTGTGTTTTCAGTGTGTACGTGTGTGTGTGTGTGTGTGTGTGTGTACCTGGATCTCCATGCCCTGCTCCAGCAGTCTCTTGGCCTGGTTCTCAACCTCCAGCCTGGCTCTGCTGATCAGCAACAAGTCGTTCTCGATCACCTCGATGCCACTCAGATCCACACCTTGGGACAGGTAGTCTGCACACACACACACACACACACACGCACACACACAGAACAATAACAAGAAATCAGAGAAATTACCACATGGTTCTTTCACATTTTCCATTTTTCCACCATCTTCCCCATTTTTAATCCACCTTCAAAAAGACTCAGATAGGCTGTGAGAGTTTCTTAAAGATGGACTCATCAATTTATTGCACCATCTCAGTTTTGGTTATGTTCATTTTGGGTGTATGTTGTTGTTGTTTTTTTTGTTGTTTTTTTTTATTACAGGCAAATAATACACATAACACACGACAATATGATGACATGACAATATACCCTCACAAAAAAAAGAAAAGGAAAAAAATAAATAAATAAAAAAGACATGTTGTTACTGAAGAGTTTTGACTTGTTGATGGAAAGCTTTTTATACGTTTTTTGGAAGTTTCTTATCTTGTCACAAGTGAAATATAGGTCATTGTGAAGTAAACAAAGGTCGTACAGCCTCAAGATATGTGTACAACTCATGTTAAGTTTTCATATGCTGTCAGTCATTGTATGAAATATTCAGATGATGAAATTCATTCAACATCAAAAGCAAATCATCAGTTCATTCCAACAAATCACTATGTGCAGTAAACAAAGCCGGGTGGGGTGGCAGTGTGTCGCCAGAAGGTGCTGCACAGCAATCACAGACTGGGGCTTTAAAATATCGTCTGAACCCAGAATAGGTTCTGTTACGAAGAAAAACACAACAATGTGCTTTCATCAGCCTGAGTCACAGAGGGAAATTAAATTAAATTTGTCATTTGGGTCCTAAACTGGAAAAGTTCAAGTGCCCCTCTGCTCTGATCAATTCCATTAACTCCCTAAATCCCTTCTCATCTCATTTCACATCAAATTCCGAAGCATATCACCGCTGAGTGCATTCACCAATTTCTGGATGCAGCAATTTGTTTGCCCTAAACTTTAACCCTGTAGCAGATGATTAAGAGAAATTTACAAGAACAGCACTCTGATATTTGATATTCCATCCAGCGTTTGTATTGCTCCCATGCATTTTTCTTACAAGGGACACCACTGGGCTTGATGGCTTTGGGTAGACTGAAAAATCACATTTAACAATCAATTTTCTCCAACACCACATTAGTCCAGTCACTGAAATTTCACCAACACATTTCCCCAGTCGTCGAATTTTCCTCTATCACATTTCAATTATTCATTTTGCATCCTGTTGACAAAAAAGATGACAGCGGGACTTGTCAGCTTGTCGGATTTGTCAGCAGGACTGTTGTTTCAAATAAACACACAGCGCTTATGACTCTGTGTTTTAAGCATTTCCATTCCGGTTTTGCCATCGCATTGTTTGTCCACCCACCAGCCTTAGAAAGCCTGAAAATGCACTACAGCAGGAAATATTGACTTAGTCTTGCAACAGAATCATGTTTTGGACCGATATTAAATTGAAATTGATGTACCGCCACTGTCAATATGTGGCATTTCGCCCAACATAATCATGAGTGCTATGTGCAAAGACTTCACATTGTAATGCAGCGATATTGACAGTGCAGCCATGCTCTCTCTCTCTCTCTCTCTGTTGCTTTCATTCTGAGACGTTTACATTTTAGACACTTAGTTCTCAGAGCAGGCAATAGTTAGAACAAATATTCTTGTTTCCTAGAATATCTATGGATAATGCGTTTCTTACAAAGCAGGAACAAGATCAGGTGCAAGTAGAGGAAGAAGGTAGAGGAGAGTGGAACATGAAGTGTTTTTGAAGAAATGGCTTTTTAATTACGCAGAGAGACAGGGAGTGACTCTGCAGTTCCCACTCCAGTCGGGACAACTTTGTACAGGGATTCGAACTTGAAACGTGTAGAAGTGGAAGAGGGTGAATTTTGTGAAGTAGATGCCACATTCAGATCATGTTGGATCTACTGTGAATACGGCTTGCTAAATGGGAAGAACCGCTCACGTCCGCCTTCAGGTGGTAGTTACAAGTGGGCTATGTGGGACTTTTTTGTAGGCTCCGATATCTCCCACTTGGTGTCATGAATTCCGAGGATATAAAAAAGAATATATAATAATTATCAGTTCACACCAATACAATTAGCTCTCCTTAAGAAAAGCAATATCTGCTGCAGTTCGTTTGCGGATGATTTGGGATGTGGGCGTTTCAACGAATTAAAACACGCGAACGCTTCCATCATCCCGTTCTACCGCTTCGTCAGAGAGGACAAGGTGGGCTCCAGCATTCTCATGCCATCTTATTAACTCTCTTTTGATTAGGCAGACTTGATTTTAATTTTGTGCAGTATTACAAGCTTTCCGCCGGCCATATGTTCTGATAAACCAGGGACAAAAAAAGGTAGCGGGAAATCAGGCATTGTCTATGAGCAGAGAGGTGAAGAGGGGCGGGGGGGGCGGGGGCTGATATCAAACCATTTCAGATGTGCCATTTGTCTAGGGCTGCAGATTGTTTGCTCTTCTTCCCAGAGAGAGAGAGAGTATTATCAGGCAGGTGGCGGGCTGAGGCACGGAGGACCGGGGAATTGGACAGGAGCCACATCCAATTCAAAAGCAATCCGCTCGCAGCCTCAACTGAAGTACAAAGCCTGCCTGGGACCACAATCCAACAGCTGAGCCCCATCTCTTTGCTTGTTTATATGTGTGTGTGTGTGTGTATGTGTGTGTGAGAAAGGGGGAGAAAGAGAGAGAAAGAAAAAGACAAAAAGAGAGGTTGCGCTTCCTGACTTCTATTATAATATGCTTAGAGGTCTGTCTGATATGCCACCCTTGAAGTCATGTATCTATACACACACACACACACACACACACACACACACACACACACACACACACACCATGGACCATTGGCTATTATGTGTTGTATCCCAAGGGTAAGTTGTGTTCTGGCACAGATGTGTCCAGAATGCTTCATTGAAGGATCTCATTCAGCTCATTCACTTCTCTTCAGTGGAACGACAGGACCGATACCACCAATATCAATGTTGCCAATATAAACAATATAAACAAATATAAACAAATATGCTTCAGAGCACTGGAATTTACAGGCAGCGACTGGAAACTGTTAACATGGCAGAGAGCACAGTCTCCCCTTCAGGATTCACCTTGGCGATGGAGGTAATCATCAAAGTGGGTTGTGGGTGGGGAAAGGCAGCAGGAAGGGATTCATCTCCCGCTCATCAGGGCAGATTTAATAGTCAGGAAAGAATTATAATTGAGGCGACAGAAATTAGGACAGCTGATGTGTAGCTGAGGCTAGGGACTGGGGAATGCAAGCAGACATAGGCTGGCAATTTACAGTACAGTCCCATCAGAGATAGTCTATGTAGATGGAGACAGAGATTGAGATGGTCCGGTACAATAGTTGTTTGCTTTTTAACAAGGATCGCCCTTGGGCCAGATGACTGGTCGTCAGCGGCCCAATTGGGATAATGTCCAAAAAAAAAGGTAAGAGTTTCTGGTCTTACTGTGTCTCACCCAATAAGCCTGTTTTCTTGCCTCTCTGCCCAGCCATTGACCCAATCTCTGCGCTTTTTCTGACCAATCACATGGGACGCCACCTCAGAGTTGATCAGCGATCCGGCAACTCAGAGAGTTTTGTGGCGGCAGCTACTTTGGACTACAAAGCTCAAAGTAAAACACTGTTTCTTTCACCATTGAAGCAACAGTTTCCCTGGGTTGAAAATGATGAATCAATACTATATAGTTTGTCTGCAATTTCACATAAGCTGATGCTATTTCACACATATTTGGGGTTGAAAAGGGTGTCCGCATAGGTGTTGCGTACCTGTCCAAGAATCTCAACTTGGTGTCCGAGTCTATGCAGAGTCGCACTTCATTCAAAAACATATAGGCTATAACTATTTTGTAGTTATAGTCTATATGTTTTTGGATGAAGTGTTTTACACAGCAAAAAAAACCAATAGAGTAAAAGACAATGGAACTATCATTTATCCCCAGTAGTAACATCAGATTTTTTGCATGAGTAAGTGTTTTGGGCCTAATATTGGAAACGGCACATACTGTATCAGCTGTTGACTATTTAGTCAGCTTAGTGAGTTGACTACAAAGGGGCAGAACAGGAAGTGACACACAGCAGACGGTGCAGCTAGCGCTCCAGAGAAAAAGAACAGGGTTTTTTTAAGCTTTCAAGAAGAAGAATGCCTGAAATAGTTTCCTAATCATAACATGTGCAAAGAAGAACAGAGGCTATACAACTGCCAAACTGCAATGTGTCACAACTAGTGTAAACCAAGATGTGACTTTGCGCTGTGTGTGTGCGTGTGTGCATGTGTGTGTGTGTGTGTGCGTGTGTGTGTGTGCGCTTAAAGTCACAATGAAATGGCATTATTCTTCTGTAATTTTATGTATTTCTGGTTGAAACAGGATGTTGGGGCGGGACATAACGCAGGGAGTGATCATTCAAAAGTGTAAACCAATGGGATCGGTTAGGGAGAGAAAGGCGGTTTTATTGATTTTATTGATGGGAGGTGGCGGGACTGTTCTAAAATCTGTGATGGTTTCATTTCATTTACGCCTACTGGTACGTCATGAAGTAACAACTAAAGATCCGATTTCCAGGGAGTAAAAGAAATTATATAAAAAAACAAGAAAATGTTATGTGTAATTTTTTGGAATTTATTGTTAAATAGGTAGATATTTAATATTATGACATGGAAAATTAGCTAACAAGTTGAAAAGGTAATTTTTCATTTTGTTGTAACTTCAAAGGATCACGCTGACGTTACTGAGCTTTTTTCCTCTTCACTTCACCAGCCTTTTAGTGAAGCCCACTTACATGTCAGTATTTATCAGATTGCACTTATCTCACAATTGTTAGTGACAACAATCCGTCTTGAGCACGGTCAAGAGCTCTTACTTGATGTCCTCCTGGGTAATCGCCCACTACAAAATGAATGCCTTGTTCACATTTACACATCATTGAGTTGATGGAGACCAGAAGCCATTCAATGCAGTGGAGGAACCTGGCTAACAGATGACAGATACGCCCCAATTTTGGACAATCAACATAGCCTGTTATAGGAAGGAGGTAAATTCTAGTGCTGGTTTTATGACAATATGTAAAGAAATTTACTTTTGATAACCATCTTCATAATGAAATGTTTAACGTTGGTTGATAGTGACGATGTTGGCGAAAAATAGTTTCATTTCATGGCAGTTTTCCTGCTGTACAACATAAATAATCGTCTTGCTTTGGGGGAGTGCAGCAGCCTTCCCTCCAAGTTGAACGTCCTCGTTTCATGACAGCGAGTGTATTGCCCCCGTGCTCTGGGGGCGGAGGCTGTGCTCAGATTCTCCTTGTGGCTTTCTTCCTTTTTTGATGACTCATGCTTTGCCTCAGCCTCACAACTGCTGAGTCATGTATTCCTGTCCATGGCGCATGAGAGGTTTTTAAGGTTTTTTTTTGTAGAAGGTTCCTCCATATTCTAGCCAAAAGACGAAAGGATTTGGAGTTTCACAGACTTAGATTGTTCTTCTGCGAATGTAGAGCTTTTCCTAAAAGTTCAAAATTTTCCCCCGTTGTTTTATGTGTTATTAGCGCTGAAGATGAAATTAAGATACAGTCAGCAAACGCAGAGCTCTTGGCCTTCAGTTCACAGTCGTCTATGCCGCCGGAGCAGCATGAAGACATCAGCAGTGACTGGGTCTGGCATTTATCCCCTAAGCACAAAATCCACAAGCACACTTCCATATATCCAAACACACACAACACACACACACACACACACACACACACACACACACACACACACACACACACACACACACACACACACACACACACACACACACACACACACACACACACACACACACACACACACACACACATTTTCACACATATAGACCTTTCTGCCTCTCTTTGGAATGGGAATAGCAGAGGAATAGACAACAGCCAGCGGCCTATAGGCCAGCCAGCAGACAGCCTGGATATCGGGTTGCAATATTAATGCAATCATTAAACATTTATGGGCATTTTCTTTCGCTCTCTCTTGTGCTTACAGCAATCTTAGGTGTGAAACTAGAGCCTCTACCTCTCTCACACATCATGGTCACCTTTACTGGGGGAAAAAAAAGTGTGCAATTGTCTTTTTTTTTTCCCTCTCCGTCCTGCTGTCTCCATCTCTGTTCCTATCTCTCTCTCTCTGTAACGATTTGTATCTGAGGGAAAACATGCCTCCTGCTGAGTTGCGCATGTCAGCAAAACAGTCGGACTGGAAACTGTCATCTCTGCTTACACTCCTTTTGAATAAACAGATGCAGATTGAGAAATGAAGATCCAGACTACAATGACCAGATCAGGGGAGAAGGTGAAAACTAACAACGGCAGACAGGACTGTGCCTGACAAATCAGACGGCAGGAATTCTCGTTTAATTAATCAAGAAAGACCGTCTCCCCGAGAACGACGGGCGGGCTCCGACTTGGATTCTGATCTATCATTCTGCGTTCGTCTCAGCCGGTGGTGCTGTTGTTGCCATGCCAATGCCAAGCAGCCCTAAAGAGTCGGCTCGCTCGCTACCTGGCAGATATGCTCACCAGGCAATAAGGGCAATACAGCAACTGCTCTGACAGTAGCCAGATTGGGACAATTAAGCATGTACCATCAGGCAGGTGCTATGCAAACACAAACAGCAGAGGAGTGGCCAAAGTCCTGGGAGGAAAGACGCTGGCATTAGCATCGTCACTGCCACGGTTACCGAACTGGGCTGTCTAATGAGGGCAAACACACTTAGGGAAACGTGGAAGAGAGAGAGGGGGGAAACAGGGAGAAAGAGATGAAAAAGAAACCCGCAGGTTAAATCCTGATCAGTGTCACACCTGCGTGACGACGACTGAGCGTTCCCCGCTTAACACCGGGCAACACAAAAGAGAAAGAAAACCCTCAAAGGAAAGAAAGAGACAGATAAGAGGCGAGAGTGAAGGGAGTGAAAAAATGAAGAGGAGAGAGTGTTAAATCTGCTTTGTGAATCCAATTAGTCAAGCGCAGAGGTGTAAAAGAAAGAAAAAAAAGAGAGAGAGAAGAAGGAGAGAAGACAGTTTCAGAGAGGGGAGGAGGAGGAGGAGGAGGAGGAGGGGGAGGGGGAGGGAGCGATGGATGAGTAGGAAGGGCTAGTGGAGGCAGATACAGAGAGAGGCAGGAAACAGGACAGAGGGAGAGAGAGGGAGAGAGAGAGAGAGAGAGAGAGAGAGAGAGAGCAGCACACAGCACAGCGGAGAGAGAGAGAGAGAGAGAGAGAGAGAGAGAGAGAGAGTAGCACACAGCACAGTGGAGAGAGAGAGAGAGAGAGAGAGAGAGAGGCAGAGCAGCAGTGCCAGTATCTCTCTCCCTCCAGGCTATGTGGCTGGATGGCTTCTACCAGTCGTTTTTCCATCTGTATCCTGGGGGACGCTTGACAGTAAGACGGATCCTTGAGCGATGGACTAGTTGGTCTTTATGGAAAGAAGCTAAAAAGCCCGGCAGCTCTCTCAGTCACTCTGGCTTTTCACCTGTGGGGACGCGCGACACTACGCTACCTTTTGGCGGTCGGGATTACTAGGCGCTACAGGAGAGCACTCAGACAGACTGCTGGATCGCTGAGGATCGGTCTCTGTCTAGAAGGTAAACTAACGCACCGAACAATAGTACACTAATACCGTTATCAGCGTGCTGATAGCAAGGCAATATGAATCTGTTTGTAGACTGACTGCAACAAGGCACCGCACTGTAAAATCAACACACTGAGTTCTAGATAGAGACGTACCCTACACACCCGCGGCGGCACACTGACACACTGTTGAGCCAATGAGTCACGATTTTTCAAGCAGTGATTATTTCGAGTAGTGAATAATTAGGCATAATGAGTGCCTGTCAAACAGCAAGCAACACTGGTCTTCACAGGATAAAATGCAGCCCAGTTCACTGACTCCCAACAGGACTAGCTCTCCTATTGTACTTCACATACTGTATACACTGGCTACTAACATAACAGGCCTCCTATAGACACGCTCTCCTATTGTAATTCCCATATACACCGACTAGTAACACAGAACAGTATCATCTCCCTTCATGTAGCTTTTGCTAACCGTGCATACACATTAATATCCAGAGCACTTCACTAAAAAATGAAGTTCATTAATCAGAATGTGTTTAATCTCACACGTATCACAAAACTGAACAGGCAGGCATGGGTTTCTTTGGTTTAGGTTTGAGAGTTATTGAGAGAGAATCGGTTCGAATTTGTCCTCAGACTGAGGTCATCCAGAGGACAGTTATTCCGTGTAGTGGAAAATACAGCTCAAGGAAATGGTGAACATGAAAAAAAAAAAAAAAGAGAGCACGGCACTTAAGCCTCACAGAAAGAATAGTGTTGGGAAAATAAAGTTTTTATATAGCAGCATTTTCATATACTTCAGGTAACAGGAGTTTCATAGGAATTCAAATCTCAACAGAGAATTACAACTAAACATATCTCAATGTCAATAAATTACCCTGAACGCTGAGGACAAAAGAAGAGATAAAATGCACACGGGTGTAATGTCCCTTTAACCAGACTGATACTACACACTTTAATCCACAGTGATAGGCTTCCCTCTCCGACTTGACACTTCGGGCATCCCTTTCTGAAACACACAGCAGAGCCTTCAGCTGCACATGTACGGCTAATTTGGGGAACAAAATTATTATATTGCACTTCACTGCAACTCATTTCAGCATCTTGACCATTTTCAGCTGCAGCTGGTGTATCTAAACGAGGTGAAATGTTTCCATATGGCAACATTATTCTGCTGTAAAAAAAAAAAAAAAAAAAAAAAAATCACGCTATATGGTTATACAAAATGAATTGCCCAGCTCTACTCACAGCTCAGAGGGCTTGAGCTTCTTTTGCTAGGTCAATATTCTTCCTGGATTCAACGAGTGGCTTGTCATAGTGTTCAATTCAGATAGCAGTCAGCAATACCACAAAGAAGAAAAATACACAACAATACACAAATTGTTCTTTAACTGTATATATGAATGTGCGCACCAGGGCTAGAGTGAATTTCTTTTCAATTAAAATAATGTATTGTAAATAGAAGCTGGATATGACAACACACTTACACCCAAAGTCTTTCCAAATTTAAATTTTGAGGACAATCAGCATACTAAATTGAATGAATTGATCCCAGCCCTGTTGCAGAGATTTATTTCTCTAATTCAACACGCAAACACACATGAGGACTGTACAGAGGAGTCACATGTGTTTCATGATGTGCTGGAAGTGTGTGACCCACTGCTGCGTCAATCATCACATGATTTCATACGCCAAGGTGGTTCGCAAAGAACCAGTTCACAGCTTTCAGCACTCATTTGCCAAACAAACACATGACGGGAACCATCAAAGACAAGCAAGGCATAAAAAACTGATTAAACACACACTCCGCACACACACACACAGAGACACAGGCATCCAATTAGCACAGAAAGAAGAAGTGATCTGTCAGGGGATGATAAATGAGTTTAAAGTAGGCGACGAACATTTAATGCGACAGCCTGACCGGTGGGAAATGGTCTGATTTTAATGTGACACACTTCCTTTTTTTTCCACCCAATTTCATTAAAATCTCTTTCTCTATCCTTTTCCTTCTGCAGGACGAGAGGTGGAAACTGATGGAGGGAGAAAGCGAGGGATGAAGACGACCGCGATAACGTCATTCTCCGTCTAAATCAATTCCCCCCTCGCTAAGGATAAAGTGGGAATAAGAAGGTTTGCGAATGTCAAAAAGTCAAGGGATCAGTCGCTGTCTGCGCTCTTCAAAGGGCTCTGCGTGACCTGCGGCAACCTTTGGTTCAATTCCACCTTGGGTCGGAGGTGTGTGAAGCCAGGGGTTAACTGGGTGGAGTACAGAGGAACACCCATACACCCTTGTTTTCTCTCTCTCTATCTGTCTCTCTCTCTGAACCCCCCCCAATCCCCCACTCTCTCCCTTCTCTTTCTCTGAAATACACAAGCACACACCTGAGGCGGCCTGACATAAGGTGCCATGGATCACAACTGGACCTTCACCATCTCCGGAGAGAAAAGGAGACAAATCTGAAAGAGATACAATACACCAGGAGGAGGGGAGAGGAGTGGAGAGAGGAGGATTGTTCTGGCCCTGGTACCGTTTTCAGGGGGAAGATGACAACGGAGGCAACAGTCCAAGCACAACGGAGAGAACAACGAGACAGAACAGTGAATGAAAGAAAGCATTGATCTTATTGCACCGCGCTGATGTTGCGAAGCACATGCCCCCCCAAAGAGGGGCGGGAGTGTGTTGGTTTCTGTGTTTACTGATCAACAAACAGCCCAGTATCCTATTATAAAGCCACCGATGACTTGTCCATGCCCATCGAACATCTATACATCTGCCAAAAGACTCCAAATCGAGCGGATTAACTGAAGATCGTGAGAAATATCAACAGTTCAGCTATGGTGGGATGGTTTGATGTGCTCCAGCAAGTTCCTTGTGGCCACTTCAACTGCTGCTGAGCTGGAGAGGACACTACTGGGAGGGAGGGGTGAGTTTAAGATTGAGATCACACCTACAGTTTGTTTTCTTTTGGTCCGAACCATAGTGGAAAACTTCACTATGCTGCGTTTTTGTATTTGGTTCATTTAGGCTCAATCTGCCCAATTACAAGAAAATCAGGACTCAGAAGTAGCTTGTTTATTGGACAGAGTTTTGTAACCTGTCATCCTACGAGGTTTGATTTTTGGGGGCGGTAAGGCGCCAAAACAAATCAGATTCCAGTCCCTTTAACTTCAGCTAAGCATGACGGGCTTGTCTTTTGCCGTTATTTACCTTCTCTGGTCTTCATACCAGTTAAGAACACATGAAGACATAGCTGGGTATGAGCATCAGCTGAGATTGCAGTTTGGCCTCGGTTCATTTTGTTATGCTAGTCACGAGTAACTGCTGGCTATTAGATGTCAACATCCGTCTCATTATACCCATAAACCCTTGCATTTTGGGGTCGTTCCCTGTAGTTGGTTCAGATTACATTTTCACTCCTTACAAACCACACCAATTGTCTTGGAAGAGGACTGAGACTCACATTTTCAGGCATCACAAACACTTGGAATGTACCAAGACCTATACTGGTATCAGATGTCTGCCCAATATTTGAACACAGCTGTTAATATCAGAGTATCAAATGTCACTTTATCATGTCAAAAAATCTAAGTGAAGCCACTTGATTTTTTGCCCTTTTCACACATAGAACAATGAATTATACCTCAATCATTTTTGTCCAATAACCCCAAACTGTCTGAAGATAATGGATTGGATCAGTACTCTGGATCAGTTCATAATGGAAATTTAATATTCAGAATCTGTAGTGAAAAAGCGGTGTTGCTGCATCCCTTGCTGTTATTTCTCTAAAGAAACTTAGAGTACTATGCGTGTGTACAGTTGATGTAGTGTGGCCCCAGCCATTACAGAAACCCTAATCTTATTTATAATTTTCGTCACCATGCCCTACTTTCTAAGCTACAGTATGAAATCTATCAGGTAGGTTGTTGACTTATTGTAACGAGGAATAACCTCTTCTGTCACAAGGCTTGTTACACAGTTAGGCTCCTATATTCCAATGACTCCTTTAACACTTGAACTTAGTAAGTGTCCTGAAAAAGCACCCTTAATGTTTGCATATGTAGCAATGGTAGTACAAAAACGAACTTTTCCTTTGAAACCTCAGGGAATCGACTCGCTGACATGTAATGATAGACCTAATAAGAGATTTTGTAGTGGGAGGTAGAAATAGGAAAATATATTTCAGCCTCTCAACTACAAACAACTACAAACCAAGCTAAAAATGACAAAAACACTGTATGATATAAAACGTTGGACAATTTCTGCCAATGAGGTGATTTACCATAAATAAAGCAAGTGGATGACCTTCACAAACTGCATTTTGCTGTTATTATAGTTTTATACCTTCACCTTTAATTTCTTTAATTTCTTTTCCATTTTGGTAAACAGTGCACTTAGTGTAGAAATTACCCAATTTTAAATAATTCGGTACCACAAGGAAATGTGCATTCAAGGGAGGTGAATGCTTTTTATAACCATGATATCAATTATCATCCATTATCTCTTAATAAATACAATTTATAATTACTAAATCCCACTGAAGACATAAACATAGCAGTAGTCAAAAACTTAATAATGCAATTAGGCAAGGCACTGTGACACTATTGCTGATTTAAGTCAAAAGCAATATCAGCTTCGCATTTCAGTCTTTACAGCAAATAATAAATACAAGATGACAAATTTTAATCATCACCACTGTTTAAAATAATTCTAATCAGATCGGAGGGACATTACGGTGTGCAATTTCCATCTCTGTCTTCCTCATTTAACAAAAGTACACTTAAAAGTTAAAAGAGTAAGACTAGTCACCAAGCCTCATATGCATACTTAAAAACTTTTTTGAGATATATACAGTACATATAATACTTTCTCATTTTATGTCCTAAAGCATGTAACAGCTCTTGGAACACCTGAACAGAAAAAGTTTGACGTGACTAAAACATAATAAAGGCGTACCATGACATTTTGAATTTTAGTGGAGACAAACTTTCAACACCTGCAGTCCTGCAGTTTGCCTAAAGATGGCCTGTTACCGCTAGCATTCTTCATTGAAACCAAAAGGGTGACAATTTACCAAGTATCTTGATAAAGAAAAATAACCTGCTAGAATAAAAAATGTGAAGGCTCACTTTTAACAAATTCTTTCGCATTTCTTTTGTGCACACGGCTCTCCAGGCCTCTTCCCCCCATCAGGATAATGCACACCGCCCCTGTGCTGATCTCAGCAGCCACCATGAGCAACATGACGGTCCTCGACACCGCTGAACCCTACGACCTCGACATGAGCTCCTCCGACACCGTCTACCCCATCAGCTTCCAGGTACCGCTGTGGCCTAGCACACACTGCTCAGCTGCCTTTCTCAAAGGCATCAAAGTACTGATGTGACATTTGCTCAACTGCAAGTCAATACGCAGAGGAGTAAGATGATTATAGGAAACCGGGCATTGTCCAGTTCACTCGTGGATGGGAAGGTTAAATGTCAGATACTTCAATAATTTATTGCGAGTTCAGTTGGATAAACAGATTGAAAATATTAAGAAAATATCCTGAAACAACTACACTCCCTCCACCACAGTATCACATCTTCTCACACATTAGCGTCAATAATTACGACTCAAAATTGAGTGTGACACTAAATAGCATAACTGCCACCACTCTCCTCCCGTCTCTAGGTTTCCCTGACAGGTTTCCTGCTGTTGGAGATAGTTTTAGGCCTGAGCTCCAACCTGACTGTGCTAGTCCTCTACTGTATGAAACAGAACCTCATCAGCTCCGTCTCCAACATCGTCACCATGAACCTGCACGTGGTCGATGTGCTGGTGAGTCCTGACTCTATTTTTTGTCAGTATGTGGGTGAGTAGGTTCTATACTGGGGCTTCAGCTACCCAAAAACGACCTGTTAGCATTGGTGATGTTTCCTTATTGCTGCCAACAGGCACAGTACCTCCTCAAAGTGCCTCAAATAATGCCCACAGTAAATGATCACTTTTTACGGCACTGTGAAATAGTGATCAATCTTTTCAACATCTCATCATTGCCCTGATGAGTCCCATTCATTTAGTATCAGTGGTTGCTAAATTAGCTGATGTTCGCCTGCCAGTAAACAGAGAACCAAAACATATGTCCCAGTTTCATCTGGTCCTTGCTGGCCAAAGAGTCATCTGGAGATTAAATGAAAACAAACAGGTACTAGGAAGGTATGTGCCCTAAATTATCGGTCTGTTTCCAGGTGTGTGTCTGCTGCATCCCGCTGACGGCCGTGGTGGTGCTTCTTCCCCTGGAGGCGGACACAGCCATGGTCTGCTGTTTCCATGAGGCCTGCGTCTCCTTTGCTAGCGTAGCCACCGCCGCTAACGTCCTGGCCATCACTGTGGACCGCTACGACATCTCAGTGCGGCCAGCCAACCGCGTGCTGACTATGGGCCGTGCTGTAGCTCTACTGGGGTCCATCTGGGCTCTATCCTTCCTCAGTTTCCTAGTCCCCTTTATGGAAGTGGGCTTCTTCATCCATCCTGGTTCGGACCTGGCGAACCAGACTGCAGTGGTCACAGTGGCTCACACCAATGAGTACTACACAGAGCTGGGTCTGTACTATCACCTGCTAGCCCAGATCCCCATATTCTTTTTCACAGCTGTGGTAATGCTAGTGACTTACTACAAGATCCTTCAGGCACTTAACATCCGCATTGGAACACGCTTCCAGCACAACCTGCCTAAAAAGAAGCAACGCAGTAAAAAGACCATCTCTTTGACCGCTGCCACACAGGCCGAGTCGACGGATGGTTCGCAGAGCAGCACGGGAGTCAGGGGAGGTGGGAACGCACCTTTGGGCATGCGGGCGTCAGTGTCCGTCATCATCGCACTAAGAAGAGCGGTAAAGCGCCATCGGGAGAGACGGGAGAGGCAGAAACGAGTCTTTAGGATGTCTCTTCTTATCATCTCCACATTTCTACTTTGCTGGACACCCATAACTGTGCTCAACACGGTCATCCTTAGCACCGGGCCCAGTGATTTTACTGTCCGCCTCCGCTTGGGATTCCTGGTGATGGCTTATGGGACCACTATCTTTCACCCGCTCCTGTATGCCTTCACCCGGCAGAAGTTCCAAAAGGTTTTGAAGAGCAAGATGAAGAAGAGGGTGGTGTCCGTGGTGGAGGCCGACCCCACACCAAACAACGTGGTCATCCACAACTCATGGATTGACCCCAGGAGAAACAAGAAGGTCACCTTCGAAGACACAGAGGCCAGACAGAAATGTCTGTCCTCGCAAGATGTGGAATAATAGGATTTACTGAAACGTACATTTGTAGAATAAAACTGGAGAATTGGTAACAGACATAAGAGTGGAGTTACAGAGTCTGTTGGAGGAATGAACTTCAAAGTATGGTGGTAAAACAAAACAAAAAAACAACATAGGTGTTTCTTAAAGGGATATTTTACAAATAGAGAATTGTCAAGTATTTGAAAAAGAAAAAACATGGAATAAAAGAGACTATGATGGGGAAATATTTTACAACAACAGAGGCTCTAATAGAGGTGGGCTCTCTTACAGATGGAGTACATAATGGATATTGACACTCTGGGGGCAGCTTGCTGAATGAAAACTGAGTCACGGTCACAGAAAAGACCTTTCTTACACCTCAGAGGAGTTCAAGGATAAAGATGAGGAGGTTTCATGATACATACATCACGTCTAAAAAGGGAAACTACCAGCAGTTACATGTGTAGGAGATCAAGAACCACTTTTACAGTCATGGACTGAGCATACTTCTACATTAATTATTTCCCCAGTACAAAAAAAAATTAGTCTCGAAATAGGTGTCATAGCCAAATGAAGAGGGATAATTTATTGCTATTTATTGTGGATATTGTGGTGTCAAGGACAATTCAGTAACAAATCTGTATCTAAACTGCAGTGCATGTCGTTCTTTGGTTAGCGTAATATGAGACAAATGTCTATAATGCTGTACAGTCATAGAATACCTTGATAGTGTTTGTCACCTTTTGTAATAAATAACTAAAGGCACAATATGTGTCAGTATCCTTCTGCTTTCCTGCTCCCCCTTGTGGAATTGGGTACAGGGAGAGAACGCATCAGTCCAGTGAGGCCGAAAAATGACGTGAAATTTAGTTTCCCTTTTGCTTTCCACAAGGAGGTCATGAGTTTAAGAAATGAAGGACAGAACAGAAGATCTAGCCTTCACTTGTAAATCTAGTTGGCAAATTAAAGTCTTCACAATTATTTTTTTCCTGGACAAAAGAATCTGTTTGCCAGACAATTATAGAGCTGCAATGATTAATCGATTAATCGATTAGTTGTCAACTATTAAATCGGTTTGAGTAATTTTTTTAAGAAAAATAAGTCAAAATTCTCTGATTCCACCTTCTTAAATGTGAATATTTTCTGGTTTCTTTACTCCTGTATGACAGTAAACTGAATATCTTTGGGTTGTGGACAAAACAAGACATTTGAGGACGTCATCTTGGGCTTTGGGAAACACTGATCCACATTTTTCACCATTTTCTGACATTTTATAGACCAAACAACTAATCGATTAATCTAGAAAATAATCGACAGATTAATCGACAATGAAAATAATCATTAGTCGCAGCCCTAGACAATTACATGAAGTTTAAAGGGGAGGAACTACAGGTGAGCAGCTATGCAGAAACCTAACTTGTATGTTAGAGGACAGGGGAATGAGAGCAGTGGCAGGGTGGCCAAGAGGTTACAGTCTGACCCATAACAAAAGGGTCACAGGTTTGATCCCCACAACAGCCTGTCTGCATCAACATCCATGTGTCACTGGGGTAATCAAGTGGGCACCGCACATCAGAGATAATAAATAATTTGTTTTTAGCATTGAGACGTTTTATAATTGTGTGATGCAGATAAGCAAATGAAGCAAGATCTTGTGAAATTTGCAATTTGTGGAGTAGCGTGGTTTGCACTTTAAAACATTTTTTTTTTACATTTACGTTACAATTCCTAGATTACCAAGATTACAAGCAAACAACAGCGACAACTGCGAGGGTTAGAGCCGTAGTGTCCTGGCAATACTTCTGTAACTCTAGAATGATTTTTGTCTTGGTTTATGGAAATCATTAAGCCTCATGGTTATGCTCAACCCACTGAGCAACACAGGGATTGGAACCACTAACCCTAGCAGTGTTAGTGCCTGGCTCTACCCATTGAAATACACAGGACAACAACACTGGCGACTATTAAACATTGCAGAGTGAGTTGTGTCAATATGGCTTCTGCTACAACACACGTGGAAGGAGGAGAAAACTGTTAAATGCATTAAAAGAAGAACAAAATGACTGCAGTCATCATGTACTCATTATGTACATGTAGTCACTACTGGCTACCATCTCCACTGGTAAACAATGTACATTATATTATATAAAGCTGCACTAGGCAACTTCACACGTTGGCGGCTCCAAATGGTAGCAAGAGGTAACTGAAAAATGTTACTTCAATACCCAGAACTCCTGTAATTTGGCATCATTAAACTGCAAACAGCATGCTCATGTTCATGGATCAACCCAGCCAGTCTGTGAACACTTTTTATACCAAGAGAGGAAAAGATCTAACGTTGGTGAGTCCAGCTTTCTCTGGATGGAGCGCTCACTGCTGTTTAGGAGACAGTTCGTATTTTGCTCTTAACTCGTCACTTGCTCTGCATCAAGATTTCCCACTTAGTGACCACACCAGACACCAGAATTTAATTTGGACAAACAGGGTGACTCTACAGCATTTCAATTAGAGGGGATGGGACGCTCTTCTCTATTGCAGACCCACTTTGTGATTTAGGCTGATAAGATTGGTGTAATGTTAAATAAAAATTTGCCTAGTGCAGCTTTAAGTTATTCGTTTTTTTTAATCTTACAATTTGGTGTGAGTTTCATAGAAACAGCTGGTATTTGCATACATGCGGCGCATTGTTTGGCTTGCCTAATTCATGGGACCAGGATTCACAAATATTTAATTTCAAGTGCCCGAAAATAGGCCATGGACTCCATTTGCTAAGATATTGTCCCAGGGACTGCCACCTGAGAGGATTTGTGTTCTTGGACATAATTTAATGCTAACTTTTTTTTTTCAAACCCTATCAAGGAGGCCAAGGAATCCCAGGACCCCACTTTGGCAACAGTGGGGTCCCATAATGGGGTCTCATAATGCCAGGCAGCAACACCCATGGGTCAAATTATTGGGATTGTTGGAAAGCAACCTACTGGCGCAGCAGGGATGTGAAGCTGACATCGTATCACCTATAAGAGGCTGTTGCTGTGCTGGAGAACACTGAGGACACTGACCCCATTCAGAGGCTCTTAGCAGCCAATGGAATTGTGTGTTCATGTGTGTGTGTGTGTGTGTGTGTTAGGGTGAGGGGGGTTGCTTTGTATACCAACACACACACACTTTCCACTACCCCCTACGCCGTGTGTGTGTGCGTATGTGTGTTATGAGAAGTGGTCACGGACTACCGGGCACAGGCTGCTGAAAACACTTGTCCTTGCGAACCCGCTCTGTCACGCTTAATGCCTTGTGATAACCAAGGGTAGTATGGCAGATAGATAACTGTTGGCGGTGGCACGGTATGCATCAATATCACTCTCCCTGTGCTGACAACAGAAGGTCATACAGTCCTCCAAAACTATCCAGTCATTGTTGTACACACCAAATGGGTCTTCTGACAAGTGGGTGTATTTTATGTGCGTTTATGAGACTGAAGGAGATTGAAGGGTGGTCGAGGCGATGGGTGTCAACTTTATGGGCTTTATGATGGGGACCTGCAATAGGACTGGGTTACGGTCACGACCTCATGATATTATAAGGAAGTCATTATATACTTTCAATACACTGGAATTACTATAATATACATTATATACATTATGTAATAACAACTTTGACTGTCAAAGCCCACAAAACCTGCGAGGATCAGTCTTGAAGTGTTTTTAGGCATATTGGATGAACAGTGGGGCTGTAACACCTGTAAATACTTACTGCATCATTAAAGGGATAGTTCACCCCAAAGTGAAAATTAATCTCATTATCTACTCACCTCCATGTCAGTCAAAACTCTACTGAAGTTCGTAGGACCACCAAACACTCAGCGAGTTAGCCCCCTTAGTTCCATCTCAGCCTTTTCCCAAACTATTGAAGGTAACAGGGCCATATTTTTATAGCTCAAATTTCTCCCAACAGCTCATGAACTATAATCCAAGTGTTTTGTAGCGATTGCACTGTGGGTCCAAAAGTCCTACTTACCTCTTTATATGCTCTATTTTCCCCGTTGACAATATTCTAGTCGTGCACGCACCCTAGAGCGCTCTGGTGGAAACTTTGTTGAACACAGCATTGTCATAGTGGACTTCTGGACCCACAGTGCAATCGTTTGGCTACAAAATACTGGCATTATGCTGCACATGCTAGTTGGAGAAATTTGATGGACATTTTATGCTTCTTTTGGAGCTGTAAAAAGAGCCTGTGCCTTACACACATTGTTAGAAGGCTGAGATGGATCTACTGGGGCTAACTCGCTGTGTGTTTGGTGGTGTAATGACAGAATTTTCACTTTTGGGTGAACTATTCCTTTAAGTATTCTGATTGAACGTTATCTTAATTGTTGATATGTTTTTGGGCGAATAATTGAGCCAAACACTGAATTTACCTCCATTACGTCTTCCATTACTCCTTCCTTTCATTAGGAAATTAAATGTGCACTTTCTGTGCTGTAGTGCGCTGACCTTGCAGTAAAATGTTAACACATGGGTCTGCACACTGCGTGGGCACACTTTGTGCTCCAGTGCTTCTCCACTTTGTTTCCAACATTTAGTGTGCAATGGTGCGCACGCAAACAATTTTATGATGCTAAACCAGTGAAGCAGTGTACAGCAGTGAAACTAGAAATCTTTAAAGTTGATTAAATTGCCAAAAAGTTAGTGTATTCTTCAAATTCAAGTTTCAACTTTATTTGTCCCAGTGGGCAATTGGTTTCGCAGAATGTATTTTGAAAAATATTACATAAAGCATAAACCTGGCAGGCACAACAAACAACAGACACTAACGCAAAGAGTCAATGCAGTATTTTGACACTTGCTGCCAGTCGTCAGATGAGCATACCCCCTTGTTACTATGAGCATGCTCGATCAACAATCCTTTAAGGCTTCTTGAAGCTCTGGATAGTGTTCATTGCCATGCCCTAGCAGCCTGCAACGTAGCCTAAAGCTGACACATCTGGCCCCATCTGCTGGTTTAAAGGTCAACAGTCGAGTCGTCATAGAAGCTACTGTCTGATCTTCTGTTTCTAAGAGCCTGCAGACTCCAGCGTAGCCTGCCACTGTTCCAGCTATGTTTACAACGTGTCAATCCCCTTGTCCTGAGTCTACAAACCCCCAGAGAAAGACACCAATAAACAGCCAATTCCTTACCTAGTTCGTTGAGGCTCTGAGCGGCCTTGGTGATCTCCCTGCTGCCCCCCTGGAGCTGACCCTGCAGCCTCTTGCTCAGGTACAAGATACGAATGATCCTCCGCAGCAGGTCACAGGCCACCTGGGGGGGAAAGTAGGAAGCAGGGTAGTGTGTTGAATAGGGAGACTGTCCTTCAACCTGCTGTACGGTGATACTGATAGCAGAGGAACAGACAGGAGTTGATCTGATCAATTAGTAGACGTTTAATGATGCAGCATCACTGGAGAGAAATAACATGAACAGAGTCAGTGATGTCAGTCCCTCCCCGTACTGAGAGAGACCTGTGATCTCTATAGTGGTCAGTTACGTAAACGACAGACAACACATCCTTCAAATGACAACATATGGCTCTCACATTTCCACATGCTTGATAGCTGACCTAGCGATTTATGCGCCGAGATGAATGGCCTTGTAGCAGGAACATTAGACATCCTGAGACCTAGGTCAACTAACACATGAGCCATTTTCACCTTGGATGATCCGATTGGTCCCAGAGATTCATAATATATCTATTTTACACGCTTGACCACTGAGTGAACTCTCACCTGACCACTGTGTAACCACCGTATACAATTCCACAGTCCCCACTAATTAACATTTTTAACACAAATATGTTAAAGTGTCCAGGTGCAAGCCATCATTCAAGGGAACATGACACCCTGCTGAAGTGTCCTTGAGCAAGACACTGAATCCCTACCAGTTTCAAGTAGGGCTGTGCAAAAAAATCGATACAGTTGAGTATTGCAATATTTTTTTCCATGATACTGTATCGATTTTTCCAGCCCCTCGTATCAATACATTAGAAAAAATTATTAATGTTTTAAACGGATTTAAAATGTCCTTAAATTTCCCTCAAATCCCTTTGAATTAAATAGTTTTGACTCAATTTATCCGCTGAGTTATCAATATAATAATGTGATGTACATATTAGACTACCCAGGTGGTACACAGCAAGTTGTATTTTCAGCTCTATTTTAAAATTTTCAGTAAATTATGTAGAGTATTGCAATGTATCGCAATATGTACCGTATCGTGACCCATGTATCGTGATACGTATCGTGAGGTCCTTGCCAATACCCAGCCTTAGTTTCAAGGGCGCTGTTTTGTAGCTGAACCTGACCGCTGACCTCCCTGTGGTAAGGGGCAAGCGAAAAATAGAATTTTTCCTTCAAGAATCAATAACGAATCACATTATTAAATTAACTTGAATGAGGCAACGAGGTTGATCAAAGAGCAGCACTTCAGCCAGTCAGTTCATGACTGACAACTGATTTCCTATCAAATGCATGAAAGATATCACAGAAAGCCTGAGTTGAAATTATGTTTCAGAGACACTAAACAAATGGCTACAGGATGTACTCAAATTATTATTCTACAGCAAGTTTTAGCCAAGTGATCTGACTGGTCAATAATGCTTGCTTGCCAATGCTTCCAACCTTCGTTTCCAAGCTCGGCAACAGGAATTATAGTGTTTTATGGTTGCTATGCCAACTTACATGGTAACCATGGAGCTACTCCTGTTTTTTAATGTTTTACATGTGTGTACTCTGAGGAAAAATATTCAGACAAAGCACACATTGACTGTGATCGTGGGAACTTTAGTGCATCACTGTTGTACCCATAACACAGTAAAGAACACCCACTCAGGGGTGTTCTTTATTATTATTGCTGTAATAAAGTAGCTTGTGATTTATAAGATCGATCATTGGTGGTGAAACCCCAATGTGATTGGCTTCAGGGTTAACAGAGATAAAAAACAACACACAGCCAACTGACTTCAAATGTTAAAACCAAGAAGAAAAAGACAGCAAGAGAAGGTTGGGGTGAAATTAAAACCGGGGCCGCTTATAAAATAAAATTTTATAGAGACAGAGAGAGAAATTGATAGAGAGGGAAAGACAGCACAGCGCAGTTTCAGTGCCTGAAGGATAGAAGGAGGTCAGTGTAATGTTAGGGGCCTAGAGGAGGAGGAGGAGGAGGAGGAGGATGCAGCTGAGAGCTGAAGGCCTGTCCTGCCCCCTGTCATGCAACAATGTAAAATAATGTGGGTGGGTGCAGACATGCATGCCAGCTTGTGTTCACATGTTCCCCTGGGTCTTTTCTTTATGTGTGTGTGTGTGTCCATGTTTTATCTAAGGCGGAAACAGAGGAGGTAATTGTGTTGTTGATGGGGGGGAAAATGACAAACCCGGACCTCAGATTCCCCTGGCAGTGTGGAGCATAGTGACTGATCAGCGGCTGTTTGAGTCATATCCAGCTCATACTACAGAAACAAGACTGAGAGGGATATCACACACACACACACACACACAAACTTGAGCAACACAGAGCGATCAGTCCAGGAGAGAGACCGTAGAATCACACTGACCTTTTTACAGCCTGTATTTCATCAATATTTAATGACTATTCCCCTCGGCTGCACAAACAGAGGAATTGCAAACCAGTGTTCCCACTAAGCTGCACATGCACGTGCACGTGCACGTGCACGTGCGCGGTCGTGCACGGCAGCTTGGAGCTCCACGCAAACAACAAACGTCCTGCCTGCACATAGGCAGATACTGAACCTCTCTCCTACACACTGTCTATTGCTCTGTGGGTTTTTGGAAAGCATTGGGTTTAACATAAAATAACGCTCCACGCAAACACTTTCTGCTTTTTCTTATATAATCTGAGAAATAAACTCACTGAGTGTGGCAAACTAGGTGCTACAAAACAATGAAAATCCACATGATTCACATACACTACCAGTCAAAAGTTTGGACACACAGCATTTTTCTTTACTGTTACTATTTTCCACATTTTGGAATAATAGTAAAGACATCAAAACTATGAAATAACACAAATGGAATTATGCAGTGACCAAAAAAGTGTTCAAATCAATATAAGATAGTTCAAAGCCTTGCCTAGCTTTGCCTTGATGGAAAGGCACATACATAGGCATCAACTTCACTATTTATATTTATCTAAGAAACAAATTTCAAGCATTTAAGCAGAAGCCTTCAGATCAAAATGGCTTTAAGAGAATGAAAAACATAGTACATTCAATCAGGTGTGTCCAAACTTTTGACTGGTAGATACATGCGACGGTAATACATCATCATCATCAAGGGTGCGGTGGAGTCTTACCTGCAATCTGGCAAGCTGGGTAGTCCTGGCCACAATCTTGTTGTACGGGTCAACAATCTTCGTCCTTATCCTGTATGAGGAAAAAAAAAAGCATGGCTTGACTGTTTTGTTAAGGACCGAGAAGTTGAAGCTTTATGAAAAAGACAGTGGTGCACCCCATGTACTCGAGGTAAACAACTTGCAGAGGATAACAGGTAGAGTTTAAATCCCATCCTGTACATCAGTTCTCCTCAGTCTCAGGTCTGTGGATTGATCTCACAAAACAACATGGGGAAAAAAGCTTGGGGAAATTTGATTAGAGAGAAGTCCAGAGAGCTGAGGAATATTGATAAATGTGGGTGCTATATTTTAATATAGTAATAATATAATATATATATATACTTTTTTTTTTTTTAAATCAAGTACTTTCAAGACCATCCATTCATTTGCACCAATCCACCAAACTTCAAGGATTTTCAAGGCCTGAGTGAACCCTGCAGGGGGTGCTGAAGAACAGCAGGTCCTCAGTCAACTTTATGTATGTAAACGGAGGTACACTGTAAATACTGTATCTATAATGTGACTAATGCCATAGGAATACATATTTACCGGTCAACAGCTCCCTGCAGAGCACTGATCCTGGTCTGCATCATCTGAAGGACCCCTGAAATAAACCAAACAAACTCTTAAGTTATTAAAGACACAAACTTTTTTTTTTCTTTCTTTTTTTTGACATGGTGAGCTGCCTGATTGTCAGTAGTCCAGTTTAACTAAAGGATGCTGGCCCCCTCTTGTGGTAAAATCTGGGCATTGCAATAGTCTAAAACGTGCTCTTTTGTTTCAGAAAACAAGGAAAAACTGTAAAACTTCTTATTCCAGTGAAGTAACTTGTGTACTGATCTGTGGAAAAGTAGTGTAAGTGCATAATAACACTATAAGCATATTATTAAAATCTATCTAATGCATAATGCACTTCAAGAGTGTAACAACTCAGTAAACGTATAACAATACACAGGTTAATACTGGAATAAGACCATTGTAAAGTAAGTACAGATTTTTCTCCTGTCTTCTCAAACTTAACTTCTCAATGGCCTTGTGAAGTCCTTAACAAAAGTGTATATATACTATATGTAGTCTATGTTATTTTAATGAACAGGAAAAGGGCCATTGTCAATAAAACTGTCACCGAAAAATCCCATTTGAATTCATGATAGTAGTGAATGTAATATGATTATTTACCTTCAAGAGACTCTATCCCAGTTGCCTGAGCCAGTAAGTCTTCATGTCTGGCCACCACCTGACAGGATAAATGTAGTATAAATATATGGAGGGGGGATTTCTAGAATGGCTACTGCTGTATAAGAAAGAGCCTGATGTGACTGGAGGACGGCCACTACTGATACTGCAACACATGGTTAAGATCAGTTAGGCTCTAAAATCTGAAGATCAAGCTCAGTTTAGCTGCTTCCTGATAAGAAGAGTTATGAAAGCCGTAAAAAAAAAAAAAGAGTTGTCCATGTACAAGTCAGTTTTTTTAATAATGTATGCAAGCGGCACAATTATTTGTGTTTAAATGTACATCGCAATTTGGGCGTCCACAATTCATAATTGGAAAATATTGGCATATCTACAATATCGAAACATTTCATTTCATGTAGAATGTCCACTGTAGTTGAAAATGGTCAAAATGTTGATAGAAAGAGGCAAAAAGTGCAGTGAAATATTATTTTTCCTCAAATCATCAAGACTAATAATCCATGCATGTAGACTAGAGCCAACGTAAAACTATGGCTACTATAGGATATTAACTATTAATTTAATCTGTGGATCTGTGGATTTCATGCATCATGTCCTACAGTAACCTGCTCTATATAAGAATGCCACCTAAATGAGTAAAATGTAAATGTAAAGACAACGGGCTAAAGATTTGGCTGAATCTGATGGCTTCAAATGGGCCGATTAACAATTCACAAACTGAATTGTATCAGCAAACAGTAAGCTTAATTACATAATTATGTGCCAATGTCCAGGAAACTGCAAGCTGCATTCTTAAAATCAGACAGGGCAGGGAGACATTTTCAGGCAAATGAAGGGAGAAAAGCTCCCAAACCAGTACAATCATTTAGAAAAGCATTTCAAGGTGCAGGCTGGTTTCCCTCCTTCTGAATGTGTTTCAAAAAGGCCGATGCTATCCAAACACTTGATGTGGGTTTACCTGGCTGTGCAGCTCCTTGTCCAGCTGACTGATGCCCTGTGCCAGCTTGGCCAGCTGTTCAGCGATGACGGCATGGTGAATCGCCTGAGCGGTGTACGTCTTCACATCAAACTCCTCCGTCAGGAAATCGGTGTAGCACTCTGCAAACACAGGTAGTGCGTCCTGAAACTGTTCAGGGCGTTCACAGTCCTGACACCAAGTACTATCCCCTCTAACTGTGCTGTACACTGTATTATACAATACACAGTGTGTGAAAAATACCAACATGCTGCTTTAACTCCTCTCCACATTCAAAAAATCCCCTAAAACACACCTTTTTAAAACTGCTTTTAATCTCTAACTCTCTTTTGGCCTCCTGGTCTTTTAATTAGGGCTGCAACTAATGATTATTTTCATTGTTGATTAATCGATTAGTTGTTTGGTCTATAAAATGTCAGAAAATGGTGAAAAATGTCGATCAGTGTTTCCCAAAGCCCAAGATGACGTCCTCAAATGTCTTGTTTTGTCCACAACCCAAAGATATTCAGTTTACTGTCATAGAGGAGTAAAGAAACCAGAAAATTTTCACATTTAAGAAGCTGGAATCAGAGAATTTTGACT
Organism: Centroberyx affinis; assembly: GCF_046629955.1. Lineage (NCBI taxonomy): Eukaryota > Metazoa > Chordata > Actinopteri > Beryciformes > Berycidae > Centroberyx > Centroberyx affinis. The sequence goes on from NW_027281466.1 coordinate 267,769, forward strand.
TATTTTTCTTAAAAACCGATTACTCAAACCGATTAATCGGTTATCAAAATAGTTGGCGATTAATTGAATATGTTGACAACTAATCGATTAATCGTTGCAGCTCTATCTCTAACTCTCTTTTGGCCTCCTGGTCTTTTAATTTTAACTTTCTTGTCTTTCTCCCTATTTGAAATGTTCTATTCTCTGCCTTATTCATTGATATTAATAGTAGTAGTTCAAATAGATAGAACTATGCTTAATATGCAGATACATTACTACTATTCTTATCAAAGTCCTATCACCTAATACTGGGCCAATGCTTGTTTGTGCTTTCTGAAAGAAATGAAGCTAAATTATTTAGTGTATCATTTAAAGTACAATACTAACAAATGTAGAGGAAACACTGAAAAGGTACAGTCAGTCTTTGTCTCCTGTCAGTCCCATTCAAATCCTAACAGCATCGAAATCATCAGTACAGTCCGGAAAAACTAAAAAATATATAAGCTTAGCAAGTGGTAGGTAAGGTCAGAGCGCTGTAATGTAACACAGAGTTATGATCTGAGCAAAAAGTAAAGTGACAGTGCGATTGAATTGAGTGATATGTATAGTGTTAAACTTTACAAAAGAAAAACACACATCAAATCTTGTTGAGCGGTTCAACTGTGAGAGGATAAGTCGGTCTAATTTAACGTCATGCCAAAATATACATATTATATAAATTTTCTGAGTAGCCAATATATAACTTACTTGCAGATATATGATTTCAACAGCAGCGCATAGAAGGAAAATGTATTTCCAGTGTCGCAAACATGCTTCGAATGACTGTCATTTACAAGCACAATTAAATTTTTTGCCCTTTTTGGTATAGTCTGAAAGATATCTGTAAACATATTTTGAAATATAGTTAGGTGAAATGCTTTTTGCAGGATGGGACAGATGAGGAAACTCGGCCAAGCTGTTTCTACGGGCCCAAAAAATAACAACATATTTAATATATACTGAAGAACACGTTAAAATACTGTATAAACTGCTGCTGCCATGCTTAAAGCTCAAAAAGTAGAAGCTAATGTTGTGTTTTTTACCATCTTTCAGAAGTGAATTCGTGGAAGCTTCTCTACTCTCCTCCATGTTGACACTTCCGCACCGTGACGTGTGATTCGTGCGACGAGAGCAGGACCAAAGAGCGTTAAAGTGAAAGTCGCCCTCTACTGGACAAAACGAAAATCACTATAATATTCCTAAAGTGTGTCTGTAGTACTCAATAGTACGTTTACAGCGAGCTTATCTTACTTTATGATATGTTTACCTCTTATGATATCACTATAATATTGCTATAATATTCCTACAGGGACCTAAATAGTGTCTCTTATTTTAGAGATTTATTTTCACCTACAGTAACATTGCTATAATATTCCTATAGGGACTTATACTGTGTAGTGTATCTATGTTAGGCTACTCAGTCAGTTTATAGCGATCTTATTGTACTTAATGATATTTTTTATCTCCTGTGGTATCACTATTTTATTACTTTAATAATATTGCAGTCGAGACTTATACTGTATCTGGCGTATTCAATAATGAGTTTATATGTGTGACCTTATCTTATTTTATGGTATTTCTATCTCCTGGTGGTATAACATGGTATAACAGTAACATTTTAACAAAGCACGAAATCAAACAATGCATACAATATTTTAAGTCAAGAAGCCAAGGCACAAACTAAACTTACCGAGTGGATACAAGATGAAAAATATAGAATTAAATAAATCAGCAGAGAGAGAAATGACTGGATGGATGTGTGCATTAATGGAGCATGACTGTAAAAGACAGAGGAAAAAATAATGAAAACCACACACACACACACACACACACACACACACACACACACACACACACACACATACACACACACACACACACACACACACACACAAGTAGTATACAAAAAGTCCACAGTGGCAGCAGTCGATACAAACACAACTGACATTGTGATATATGATGAGGCAGATGCAGAGAGAGCGAGAGAGAGAGAGAGAGAGAGAGAGAGAGAGAGAGAGAGAGAGAGAGAGAGAGAGAGAGAGAGAGAGATGGGAAGAAAACAAACGGGGGAAGAAGTGCAGGGGAAAAGAGGTAAAGAGTACAAAAATGAGATGAGTGAGGAAAACGGGTGACAAAGAAATGTTTGACAGTAACTTTATTATTTTAAAGCTGCAATACAGGGAACTTCGCACTTTGGCCAAGTGCGGTATGTATAGCTACAGCCTGGAGCACCTCCAAGTGGGCGGGGCATCACTTCCAAGTGGGCGGGGCCTCCAAGTGGGCGGGTCCTCCAAGTGGGACAGACCAGTGACAGTCACTTTGGCAGGGCCAAGAGGCCGCAAAGGGGAAAAAAGGGAATTTTTGGATTTCATCACCCGAGAAATTATGTAGCCTAATGTGATGTCAGTAAACTGCCTACTCCGCACTAAATTTATCCATTTAGTGGCTGGTGGGGTGGAGCTGGTAAAAAAAACTTTTTCATATCAAGGACCCTTAATTTAGTCCACATTAGAGCCACAGACCCCCATTTGATGAGATTTTGTCTTTTGAACCCAAAATTGATAATATTTTTATTGTTAGATATGATATTGTCCAGCATCCCATGACTACCTGTATTGTAGTAGAGAACAGTGAAACTATGATCAAAATAATCATTCTCTAATCGTGTTAACTTCTTGTAAATGAAATAAGGGTGAAGTTTAACAATTCATCAATTTGCTGGGGACCCCCTGGAACCCCCTCAAGGACCCCTGGTGGTCCCCCGACCCCATGTTGAGAACCACTGTCCTAAACAGATTGAGCGATCGTTGGTGAGTCCAGGTTTCTTTGGACGGGGTGCAGATGCTGTCAGCGAGGCACTTTTGTATTTTGCTCTTTAAGGGAAAAATCAACCTTAAAACCCAAAAATAGTTAATGGTGACTTTATATTGCATTTCTTTTTTATTTGGTGGTGTATTTATTTTTGCCCCCGTGGAACACTGACCATGACCAAACGAAGATAACATGACGTCATGTCGAGATATTTTTAATGTAGCTACAATGGAGTTTGACAGCAGAAAATCTATCATCAGTAGAAGTAACACCCTCTTCTACCCTCTCTACTCTCTTTTTGTAATTTGCACAACCGGCCATGACCCACAAAGACATAGATAAGAATAGTGATGATGCGGCAAAAAGGCTACAGAGTGCAGAACACGTGCCAAACCCTGTTCTATTTCTATGGGCATAATAAATCAAAAAATTTTGTGAGAAAATTATATGGTGTAACTAATTTGTCGTTACCTTTTCACTGTTCACAAACAACAGTATTATCATTTAAAAAAATAAAAAATCTTGAAGTCTCAAAATGTTAACATGACTCTCTTGTATGGAAGTTTGCTATTAACAATCAACATCATATACAGTACATTTCACATAAATTATTAGAACACACAAAAAAGCAACCACAGAAAATGGCGATTCATTGTTTCACTCATAGAAATTGAATAGGGTTTCGCTCTTGTACCGCACTTTGTAGACGTGGCCCATTAGAAACGTCACAGCACTCTAATCTATCGCTATTTCTTTCTCCACCTACACATTTAGATTGTGTAAATTCACCCCCCTGCACCTTTGTTAAAATGGAAATCTGTCTCCCGCACTTTTTTTTTTCCTAATGTAAGTCCAACAACAACGGCTCCCTCTAGCGGTAATAAGCCCCGGCTGTGCAGACACTGTGCTAAAACATCCACACAAGCCAGATACTCAACTTCATTAAGAGGTTGTTAAAATGTTCAGGAAGCCAGTGAAATAGACAGCGGACACGAGATTATTTCCTCAAATCAAGAAATGTAAGTTAACTTTTACTGGATTTCGTTTGACAGCAAAGACATGTTTTAAAATAGATTAGCCTTGTCTACATCCACCTAGCTAGCTAGCTACACACCAGCTTTAGTTTACTCTCTTGCTAACAGTCATAGCATGTATGTAGGGGGATAGTCTTTTCAAATGCTTCTCCAAATTCCAGCATTGTTTATATATAATTGTTAATAGTATAATTGTTAATTGTATAATATAATATTGTTAAGAGTAAGTTGCTGTGAATGGAATGACCAAAGGAAATAGCAAAAAAATCGGCCTGGTATCAGCTAATGTTAGCTAGTTACAGTTAACTAGAGTTATCTGGTTGGAAATCATGCTATTTATTACTATTTAGGGACACAATTTCTACCTACTCTTAGCTTTACCATTGTTTTTCCACTTCCTCCAATAGGAGGAGCAGCTGATTTTGCAGGTAAGGAATAACTAACTGGGCAAATAGCTATATGATCAGATGACATTGGATTTTACTGTATACTCTGCTTGATATTTAGCTTGTAGTTAGCTGGTTGACAATCATAACTTGCAATCTTAGGGTTGCTTTTCTCAATTTCTTTAAATTTCACCATTGCTTTTCATTTTTCTCTGGAGAAAGAGGGAGCAGCAGAGCAGGGAGCGGCAGGTGATTCTGCACAGGTGAGGAGTAACTCCTTGGCTGAAGAAAAGGAAATATTCAACTTTCTGTTTAGTTAAGTTTCACTGTTGCTTTGCCCTTACAGTATTTTTCTCCTGCACTGTTAATGGGAGGAGCAACAGCTGATTCTGCACAGGTGAGGAGTAACTAGCTGGCCAAATAGCTATAGGATAAGATACATTGAATTTTAAAATAACTTTAAAATGCTGTTGAGTTGACCTCTATAAATGTGACACACATTTATCACTCACTCACTATCGACTCATCAAATATTCACTAGCCTAAAAAATATTCTGACAAATGCCTTTTAATTTTTTAGAATTGTCTTGCAAACAGTGCTAGCATGATAATAACATCATGGATAAATTGTTTTATTGTTATGGTATGGTATAGCGCTTGAAGCATTCATTGAGAAGATGAACAATACATGAACACACACATAAAATAGGATACAAGTTTATTGACAGAAAAAAAAACAATTAGGCTACATCAGTGAATGATGTTTTGCAATTCAAAGGGTGCATAAAATGAAAGTAAGCCTGTTAGAATAGGCCTAGAAGAGTATTGCTGCCCTTGGGGAAGAAACAGTGTACTCATGTTACCCCCATACCAGTCTATTGTATAGGCCTACAGGTTATAAAATGCTGCTCTTGGGTCTAGTCTAGTTTATTTATATAGCCCTTTATTACAGTCATGTCTCGAGGGCTTTGCATACCATACATGTCATATACCACACCACATCATACTACATCATATACATCCTATACAAGGTCATATACATACTGTACTTACACATCATTTTCCTACATCATATACATACTATACTTAATACTGAATAGGCCTATAGTATCTAATTAATTATTTGAATCCTGTTACAGGGTGCTTTTAAAATTTAATTGGACAGGGTCATTCCACAAAGCTAGTAAAAATTAGTCGTGAACCAAGTTTGTCCCCCTCACTTCTGAAATGAAGGCTCTGCCCCTGCGTATACAGCACACACAAAAAAATGTATTTTGTCAAAAGTCATTCTGGGAAATGTTGGAAATCACTAACTGAAGTAGTAGTAGATGAGGCAGATTGAGGGGAAATGGGAACACCAAAAATAGTAATTTACAACACTTCATCACAACATAACTCTCTAAATGTTTGTCTGAGTGTTCACAAGCAGCCAGGTATAGAACAGGGATATTGGAGGACAGAGTCTCCTTCATCACTAAATGGGTTAGACGATAGCTTACAAAGCGTCCCATTATAACTAATTATAATCAGAGATATGGAGTTCTGATCCAAAGCCATGTTATGTTGAACTCTCCCTGTTTGGTTTTGTTCTGGTCTGCAAAGCCTTTGATCCTAAAAGATGTGGGTTTCCAGAGGTTTACATATTAAAAATCACACCAAGATGGTTTGATAATGAGAGAAATGTCCATAGAGAATATGTAATTGAATCTGCTATCGCTGGCTGATGGTGGAGCTGTTTAGTAAGTAAAGGTAAAATCTAAAGACAGGGAATGACTACTGGAACCTGAACTAATGGCTCACTCTTCCTGGGTTTGCTGAATGAACAGGTTGTATTGACATTCTGTGTGGGTCGAGAGGGAATTGTCACAATCTTATGCCAATTATGATAAACTGGGTGAAATCGCATATCTCGTCGTGATTTGATGCCAGGGATCCAATGTTCTCTCTCATAGCAGTCAGTCAGGCTCTTTCATTTGAAATTCAGGCATTGCAGTAAATGGATTGAGATTCTGTCCAGGTTTATGTGACAATCACTTCATCCAGGAAAATGTAGAATTCCCATGGTAAATTCACAGCGGTATTGTTTAGTGATTATTTTAGATAAGGTTGACCCTTTCTTGTTTCCTTGTGGCTGAGGTTTATGTGACTCTCTCTGTCTCTCTCTCTCTCTATCTATCTAGTGTCTGGCCATCATCACGGTGCTCCTCTTCTCCATCCACCTCATCCACACCGAGGCTGTGAGTAGACAAACACACAAACACATACTGAGGCTTGACACTTGTCACACCTCATATTTACATGCATGCCACCTTCTGCCACACATTCACTTCTCGCTTCTCACACTCCACGGCTGCTGTGCTTGTCCTGATAAATTGCTTTCCACACTTTCCCTCCCAACTCAGCTCCAGGAAGTCTAGCATATGTTCATCAGAGCAGCTCAGATTTATCAGTTCAGTTCAGCTATCAATTTGGAAACACTTTGTGATCTAATGGACCGCTGCTATGTCCCCTATTCACTCCTCTGCAATACACACTAGTCACCGGTGTTGGGATGATGTGTTACTTTATAATGTGTTAGACCACCCAGATTACATTTTTGTGGTAACTAGTTACTTAACGCGGTTGTTTTTCAACTCCAGTAATTAGTTACTCTTTAAAATTAGAATGTTGTCACTTTGATTTTTCTTTCACATTGTTTCGTTTGTTTGCACAAATTTACAAAGTGCACAAAGTTTAAGTGTAAATCCGCACAGCAGCACATGGCTTTGATGTGTAATCAGTGTTGTTGCAGCGTAGCAAAATAGTGATCCATGACAGTAGCCATAATTAATCAAATTAGCTAGCAATCTCAGGTAGAATGACCACAGCGACCACAACTGATTGTGGGGAAGTTAGCTGGCTTACTATAGTTAGTAAGCTACTAGCTAGGCGATCCTGCTTTAAAAACCAGCAATCTCAGCTGGTATTAGCTAGTCAAATTTAAGCCTCCTCGGTGGAATGCAACGTATGCATATCAAAGCTGGCGTCAAAAAGATATAAAATGTTTTAACCCAACCAGCACTGAACACTTCAATCACCATGGACTGTACTGGATTCAGTGAAAAGAGTTTCAGGAGAAATATGTCTACTTAGAGGTAAGAATTAGCTAGCTAGCTAGCTGTATATAGCTTGTTAGCTAACTTAACAATGCTAGATAGCCAACAGTTAGCCTTCATTGAAATTTACCAGGAAAAGAATTTCACTGCCTAACACTAGGCTCTAGTAGCTAGCAAGTATGGGACAAAATGTATTTAAATGTAATCCTATATCCCTCCAGATTCTTGTAATTGTTTGTTTCTTATTGTTTTTCAGTGGGGGATCTGGGAAATTATAAATGTTTGTACAATGTGCATCTTTGTGCGATCTCCTCTTGCATCTGCTTACCTGTGGCTTCATATTCCTCCTTATGATGAAGCCCTCCTCCAGGGCAAGGTGACATTTGGTGGTGGCGTTGGCCATACCCACTCCCTTTAGAGCTCCCAATATGATCTCCAGTCGGGTCGGATGGCTCTTCCAGTCAGCACTATGGGTTACAATACAGTATCATCTAGATAGCCAGTGGCATACTTAGCAAAATCAAACTCCCTGGGAATCATGAGTCACTTGTAAGTGGACCCCAAATGAAAGACTCTGGTATTGCAATAATGCATCCGCTAAGCCCCAAGGGTCAAAGTCACTCATCAATGTTAGTCGTCAAGACGCCCGTGCACAGCCACTTATGATCAGGTGCAGGTTGGTCGCAGGAATGAGACAGTCCATATAAAACTGGTGAAATGCGTTGTTTGCTTCTCACGCCTAATCTTAAGTGAAGTTAAGAGAAGTTAACAACGAAGTCGAACAGTGTGCGGTTGGATAATCACTCATCAGTATGTTTTGGTAAGGTGTAGGATAATGGTGCAACAGTCTGGCCCCAGTCCCTCTACTATTTGCTGAATCAGGTAAATCAAGGCTCAGGCTGCCTGTATTTTCCACCAGATGTGAGGTATAAATAGCAAATTAGATGATATTTTATGGCCTCATGCTAAGTCACTTGTTGCTGCTGTCATGTGAAACCCTTGTAACTCCAACTGTGGTGATTCTCATGTTATAACTTCATTTGAAGGATGACATTGTTTTCTATGGGTCTATTTTACTAAGGGCACCTTGCCAGGTACCGACTACCCAAAGCAACACACTGGAGCTAGCACATTCTGGCACATTTATTGGACTGACGTTTCAGCTGTGCGTCCAGGAAACGTGCTAGATGTATTGAGTGGTCCAATGTGTTGCTTTGGGTAGTCGTTACCTGGCAAAGTGCCCAGTAAAAAACGATTTTGAAAAAATATCTAATTGTGATTATTTTGACTGATATTGCAATTGCGATATATGATTTGTGATATTAGAGGGAATGATAATTTTTACATCATTATTCTCATTTTAATTGAAAAACGTATTAAAATGATTATGGTGTGATTTTTGCGGGGATCTGTACCAAACAAAGATGTTTTCTTAAGTCTGTAGAATATGATGTGTAGGCCAGGACATCTCTGCAGCACGACAAGATTTAATTTAAAATTACACACATTTCACCTTTAACAAATGTTGTGCCTCCTGCGATTTGAAAATTGCAGTAGGCCATATTGCGATTTTGTTAAAATTTCGATTAATTGTTCAGCCCTACCTACAAGTATTGTCTATGTCCGTGAGCACCTATCATCAACAAAAGAGTGGCTGAAGCGCACTGGACCAATTGTCAGTTGTTTGTTTTTTAAGCTAAAAACAAGGCTGTTTTTCTTAGTTCCTGAAAAGTTTAAATTTTGGAGGAGAGTTTCGCCTGACAGCGACCTAGGCCTATTATTTATTTGTGTGTGGAAATAGTAGGGGAAGTAACTGAAAGTGAGGTTCCTGGTCAGGGCATCTTTGTGGGCAAATGCCTGCGCGGAGGAAGAGAAATTAAAGGAAAGAGAGGGAGGTGAAGCTTGGCTGGTTTAACTCCAAGCAGCCATGTCCAGGTTTGTGATCCAAGCTGTGACCCGAAAAAGGTCAGTCCCAGTCAAGCCACAGCTTCCTCTGTCAACAAATCCAGTAATACTCAAACAAAATCTCCAGGGTAAAATTCTATCCAACAGTCTTGAGAAAACCACTTGCCAAAAATCACAGGACATCCTAACTGTCCAGTTTACTGGCACGAAGGGGCTGAAGGTAGTTCTAACCTGTTGAGTCCCAGCACAAGTCTGAGGCTCCTCTGCTTCCTTCTGCATATAAAGAGCTAGAAGTAGGTCAGTGGAAGTTAGGAAATGCAGTTAGGAAACCCATTTGTTATGGGCCCTTACAGTTTCAAAGTCACCTTTTAAATTGGGTTACAGGATCAGACTTGAACCTTTCCATTATGGTGTCTTGTACAGTGTCACATTTACCATACCTGTGCAGTGTATTAACTATTATTTAATGTAGTACTTTATCAGTGTCCTACAAACATAATGGGTAGTGCAGTTCAAGGTGGAAATCCTGTATCGGTTAGTATTGAGAAAGTTTTGTAACTTAAACCTTTTCTTCAAGTTGTTTTGAAAACTGTACAACTACCGTGAAGGGAATTGATCATATTCTTAATTCTGTAGCTCACTTCTATTTTTGATGTGATACAGTTCATTGGCATTATCCCAACAGTAAATGTTGTCTTTCTTGAGTAGGAACACTTTTCCTGGCTTGTTCTCCGTTTTGGCAGCCTTGATGATTGTTGACAGATCCCACATTAGAAGTGCAGTATCTTGAAGTTCAATCTTGAACTTGATCACCAAAAACCTGTATTACCTGCAGATCTGCATGTCACTGAGGTCAATCATCAGACATAGGCTATGCTTATCTGTGTCTTGTGACTGACTGACTGCATGTCAGACTTATCTTTGTGGTAACTGGTAACTTAACCCATTAGTTTTTCATTCCAGTCCATTATTTGTTACTTTTGAAAATAAGAATGTGGTTACTTTTATTTTTCTTTCTTTCGTTTTTTTGTGTGTAAAATTAGAAAATAGTGAACATCCTGCAGCATCTTGTGGAGACAACATGCTGCTAGTTGAAAAATGGGTAGTGCAAAAGTGCTCTCCTACCAGTATTGGGGGAAGTTACTTTTAATGAAAAGTAACTTCATAACATAATTAATTAATGTATGTAACAAAGGAAAGAAACTTTACCCACCACACTGGTAGTACCTAAGGTGTCCCAGGATTATATCTTTTGGACATGTTCAGCTTGACCTCCCTGGCTTTCCATAGATGTTGTAAAAAGCCGTGCTGTCGGCCCTGCCTGGCTTGTTTTACTAAATAAAGTCCTAATTGGCAGAGAAACACACACACAGCTCCTATTGTGGCAGTCTGTATCTATGGTATAGCCTGGAAGAACTGGCCCTGTGGGATTTGGTGTTTGTGTTTGAGCTTGTGTATTCTATGGATTATGATGCTGAGGGGAAATCTGATCATAATAGTAATGAAAGATGATGAAGATGATAAGATGGTGACAAGGCACAATGTATTAAAGCCAGCCAGTGTGACTGTATGAAAGTATCACTGCGTGTTGCAGAAATGTATTTTGATGGCTCTGAGTTCTCTGATATCAAAATACTTTTAACCTTGTTCAGACAGAAACCTTTGAAAATCCAAGAGTGTGAAATCTGTGAGAGTCACAATGAAATGGAGAGGAATGGTTATGATTGATTTATATATGTTTTTGTGTGAATGTGTATTTTAGAGTATTTTATTTTTATGTGTGCCATTACAGCCACATGAACTTAAAATCATCACAGCCCTCCAAATATATCTATCAGTTGTAATTAAAATTGGGTTGAAATACGATTTTCTTGATATCTTGAATATTTTGATGACTATATTATCCTCTGTCCTCCAAATTATTAATTATCCCTTTAAATAGAGATTTTTGCACATGACTGTAACTACTGATTACCTTTAGAGTAATACCATTTTTGAAGCTTTGATATCAGTCAAAGGTTAAATAATTTAAACATGCAGGAAAATAACAGACATGTAACCATACAAACGTTTTCCATTTCCTTTCATTTATTGCAACCATTTTTTTTTGTATGATAAACATAGATAGCAGAATCATTTCTTAATCACAAACTGCTCTACAGTAATTGTGTCAGACACAATGCTTAGTATATGTGCAATACTCTGACAGTAATAAAACCTTTTTAATTTTTCACAGAGATGTTATAATGATTTTTGCAAATTGGTAAATTTAAGGTAATATTGTTAAATTTAGAGGGTCCTACTAAACACCGCATAATACCGCATACAACTATACAACTGCATACTGCATACTACTGCATAGTACTGCATAATGCTGCATACAACTGTACAGCTGCATACTACCGCATACTACTGCATGATACCGCATAGTATCGTATGGTACCGCATAATACCACATACCACTAGTAGTACTGTATGCGGCAGGCTACTTTGTGGTAGTATGTGGTAGTATACAGTAGTATGTGATAGTGTGCGCTATTAAGCGGTAGTATGCAGTATTATGCAGTAGTATGCAGTTGTCTGCGGTATCATGCGGTAGTTTGTGGTAGTATGCGGTATTATGCAGTATTATGCAGTAGTATGCAGTTGTCTGTGGTATCATGCGGTAGTATGGGGTACTATGCAGTATTATGCGGTGTTTAGAAGGACCCTTTTGACACTTCTGCAATAGTGATTAGATTACATTACATTAAATGTGATTAGTTACAATTAGTTAGGATTAATTGAAGTTTTAGTGATCCCTGTGTTTGCTGCAATACATTAAAGAAAACCAGGATATGAATAAAAAATACACCATTAACCATATTAACCAGAATCTGGAATTTAATGTTTCTTTAACTTTAACTAACATGAAGTGAAGTGAGCCCAAAGTGGGTTTTTTTTATGTTGTTTCATTGCAATTCTTCAAAATTACAAAAAGTAATCTTTGCACAACCGTATGTATGCACCAGGTGCATCGGAGGTGGAGGGCAAAGTAGAAATCTGTAGACTCCCGCACACTCTCTTCACTTACAAGATTTTTATTAAATGACACAACGTTTGGGTCCAAGTGACCGTCAGGTATCTCACAATTCTTCAACATTAGCATGAATAACAGTTACGGAAATAGAGTCAAGAAAATCTGAAAATATATACACTATCCTTGAATATGTAAATTTGTTATCTTAAGTGACAGTGAATCCTTTCTGAGAAAATCAAATGATTAGTCTAATCTGTGTGATTGACAGGAGAGATGATCAGAGGGGTGGAGTTTTTACCACCACGATTATTACAGGAACTGAAGAATGGGTAGAGTTTCTCAGTGAAGGTGCAGCCAGTAAAGGAGTAGATAAGAGCTGCAGCATCTACGTCATGAAAGGAGACCAGACCCTCCTCATAATCCACAAACACCCCCACCTTCTGAGGCTTCGTTTTCAGAGAGAGACGGACAGCAGGGCCAGCAAGAGCTTTGTATTCATTTCCATTCCTCAAACATATAGTCCAGAAGCCATTCTTGGGGCTCTCTGTGATTTTTCCCTTCCTGTTGATCGACCCTCTGGCCACTCCTAAATCCCAGTCAGTCTTCCCTTTAACCTGAACCTCGTAGTAAAATCTTCCTGAAGAGAAGCTCTGCTTTCCGAAGACAAAGGTACAAGAAGAAAATCTCTCTGGGTTTTCTGGGAGATTCTTCTTCTTTACATCACCATGATTTACTTGTTTCCCATCATCAGACACGATGAGAGAAGGATGTGCTGTATCAGGATCGAGAGTCACATCCACTGAATAATGCTGGACCCTCTTCAGCTCAACATCATCACACAGCTTCTCCATCTCTTTCCTGAGTGTCTCCTCCAGCTGAGCCACAGCTCTCCTCACAGTCCCCTCATATGATGAGCGATGGACACTGACCTCTGTCCAGTCCTTGGTGTGTGGAGGAGTGTTCAGGGATGGGAAGCTTTGGAGGAGGTGGAGGTGGTCTTCAGTGTGTGAGAGCTGCTCCACCTCAGTGGATCTCTTCATCAGCTCAGAGATTTCCTGTTCCAGCTCTTCGATGAAGCCTTCAGCCTCTTTCTCTGTTGTTTTCTGCTTCTCTTCGATCGTCTCAATGAGCTCAGCCTGGCCTCTCTCCACAGACTGCATCAGAGCAGTGAAGACCCGCACACTGTCTGCTATCTCTCTGTCTGCATCTTCCTTGCTGAGCTCTACTGAGTGTTTGATCTCCTGAATCTTCAGTTGTCTCTCCTGGATCATCTGCCGAATTTCAGCCTCTGTCTTCCCCAGCTCAGCCTTCTTTCCTTTATATTGTTCTTTGAGAGGGACAAAGTGATGCAACTTGTGGTCTGACTCAGTGCAAAAATGACATACGCACATCTGGTCAGTCTTACAGAACAGCTCCAACGGTCTGTCATGCTTCTTACACATCCTGCCTTCCAGGTTCTCCACAGGATTAATCAGCTTATGTTTTTTCAGGCTCGTGATTCTCTGATGAGGCTCCAGGTGAGTCTCACAGTAGGAGGCCAGACACACCAGGCAGGACTTCAGAGCCTTCAGTTTGGTCCCAGTGCAGACGTCACAGGGAACTTCTCCTGGTTTGGCACATCGTTGGTCTGGGCAGCTGCTGGCTTTCTTTCGAGCTGACTTTCTGAACTGAGCAGCCATCTCACATATGAAAGTATTGACATGCAACTCAGGTCTTGTGTAGAAAAGCTTATTACACATGGGACACTGACATGGGGCGTTAATATCCCAGTGCTGTGTGATACAGTTTTTGCAGAAGTTGTGTCCACATGGTATGGTGACTGGATCAGTGAACACATCCAGACAGACGGAGCACAGAAACTGCTCTTCAGATAGGAGACTGCTGGCAGCAGACATATCTAGACACTGAGACCAAAAGTGAAAGTGTGAAATGTCAACATTGTAATACATAATTCCTAAGTATTTGTGTAAAAAATATCAAAGTTAGATTATTGGAAAATCAGCAAAAGTCATTTTTGAAAAGATCTATAGCATTAACATGGAAAAGTACCGGCAGACCAAGTATTGGGCAATGGCTTAAGAAAATGTATCTGTGTTTACCTTTGGAAAAAATTACATACACACTCAAAGACAAACAAGAAAGGTATCTGGGGCCCATTTATAAATTATATTAGGGACAAGGATTTATCTCATATGTTGGATGAGTCTGGGGAAGGGTAATTATAGTCTCTGTAATAGAGGTAATTTAAGCAACTGTTTTAGATGAATGTAGTGCAATATAAGCGATGAATATTTAGGTATTGTAAGTGCTTCTGTTGTAATGTACCCCCGTTGTGTTTTTATTGTCATTACTATTATTATTTTACCAATTATGTAATGGGAGTTAATTAATTTAATTAATTTAATTTAATTTTATATGTATGTATCTATGTATATATCATGTATATGTTTATTTTTATAATATTTGATATTTGTAGGTATGCATACATAATGTTTTTATTTTTTTATGTTTTTTTTTTTTTTTTACTTTTAAAATGTTGAAAACTCAAATATATTGTTGAAAAAAAAAGTCATTTTGAGTTATATAGTTAAATAGCAGTTAATTGAAAACTTAATTTGAAGGGTCAGTGCAAGCAAAATAAAAACAGTATGTATTACTCAATTATGTGTCACTGCTCTCACTAAAACACAGTAAATATTATCTGCTGTACTCACCTGTGTACGTCTAAGCTGTTGAGAAAGGCCAGATGAACTTAGGTTTATTTTTCTTTCCAGATAAAGAGATAGACTTTTCTCGACTGCAGCGGTGCTGTCGCTCTGAATTTGACTTAAGGAATGTGATGTTGAAGCACTCCTCTTTCCAATGTTGGTCCGCCTCTTACTACAGGTAAACCGGTAATGTTTCATTTCTCAGTCAGTTTAGGACATGATTATCGAAACATATGTTTTCCACAAGATAAACTTAATTAATATTTTTTCTTTTAATTACATTATAAAAGTAATTTTCACCCAAATTGTCATCCAGTTTCACCCAAAATGTCACATGTGGGGCAGCAGGTTGTCTAGTGCTTAGAGAGAGCAACCTTCCACGAGAGGTTTCTGGTTCAAGCCTCCATGGCAGCAAACATCCGCCCTAGAGATGGGAGATACTGCTATTTTCAATTCAGTATGAAACCAAGTACTTTTGGATCCAGTATTGTCATTGGATCCGGTGGTATCGATTATGATACCAAGCACTTTTCATGAATAATAGCAATTCTGACCACATAATGACCAAAAACATACAAACATAATTTAAATGTTATTAATTTAAAACTTTTCCAACTCAGCAGTGTTTAAACATCACTTTTGTATTGTAAAAATAGGGCAGAATATTGTTGTGAGATAATTTCACTTAGTTGTGCATACAGTATATGTGTGTGTGTGTGTGTGTGCACGTGCACAGTGACAGAGATCAACCTGTAGGCTACTGTTGTCACTCTTCCTGTGCAGCTGTTCATACAGCAACACACACCTGGGCAGCCGGAAAGAGACAGGAACTCTATCTTCATTAAATCTTAATCAAGTACGTGTGTGTCCATGAATGTGTGTGTTGTTGCTTCTTTGATTTGTTGTACATTCAGAGTGTGATCCTCCTCTCCCAGTGTGTGTGATTCAGGTTTTACACAAGTTGTGTGAATTGTTGAGCACATCCAGACAGAAAGAACAGAGGAACTGCTCTCTGAACAGCAGACTGCTGACAGAGGACATTTCTATGAGGATCAGGTTATCATATTCTATAGAGGGCTTTCAGCTGATGGATGCTGCCCTCTGGCGGCCATATTGGAGGTCCACAGCTCATGACAACAATGACTGAGAACAGCTGATTGCATTTCTAATCTTATGACTTTGAATAGACATGGTTAATTTCTGTTCTGTTTTGTTGATTACCTTTAGAGTAAAAACATTTTTCAAGCTTTGATATTGGTCAAACAATCAGTTAAATAATTTAAGCATGCAGAAAAATAACAGACATGGAACCAAGCCTTTTCCATGTGCTTTTATTCATTAAACTAAATCATTTTAATGTGAGAAACACAGATTGCTGAATTCTTACTCACTCATAAACTGCTCTTTAGCAATTTGTCAAAAGAAAAATACAAAATACAACACATAGCATATGTACAATGCTCTGATAACAATAACACCTTTTCAGTTTGTCACCTAGACATGTTACAGTGATTTTGGTAAATGCTTGTTCTTCCTGATATAACATTACTCTGTGAAATTTTGACACTCTTGCAGACAAGCATTGCAGAATTATTAGATTACATTAGCTGAAACTTTAACAGATCAGTGTGAGGAAATGGTTGTACTGCAGCAGTAATGGGATACATCAAGAACCGTAAAGTATATACATTATCATTGAATATGTACATTTGTTATCTTAAATGGCAGTGAATCCTCTCTGAGAAAATCTAATGATTAGTCTGTGATTGACAGGAGAGATGATCAGAGGGGCAGAGTTTTTACCACCACGATTAATACAGGGACTGAAGAATGGGTAGAGTTTCTCAGTGAAAGTGCAGCCAGTATAGGAGTAGATAAGAGCTGCAGCATCTACGTCGTAAAAGGAGACCAGACCCTCCTCATAATCCACAAACACCCCCACCTTCTCAGGCTTCGTTTTCAGAGAGAGGAGGACAGGAATGTCAGTAAGAGCTTCGTACTCATTTCCATTCCTCAGGCATATAGTCCAGTAGCCATCCTCTGGGCTTGCTGTGATTTCTCCCTTCCTGTTGATTGACCCTCTGACCACTCCTAAATCCCAGCCAGTCTTCCCTTTAACCTGAACCTCATAGTAAAATCTTCCTGAAGAGAAGCTCTGCTTTCCTAAGACACAGGTACAAGAGGAAAATCTCTCTGGGTTGTCTGGGGGATTTCTCTTTACAGCACCATAATTTACTTGTTTCCCATCATCAGACAGGATGAGAGAGGGATATGCTGTATCAGGATCCAGAGTCACATCCACTGCATACTGCTGGATCCTCTTCAGCTCAGCCTCAAGCAGCTTCTCCATCTCTTTCCTGAGTGTCTCCTCCAGCTGAGCCACAGCTCTCCTCACAGTCCCCTCATATGATGAGCGATGGACACTGACCTCTGGCCAGTCCTTGGTGTGTGGAGGAGTGTTCAGGGATGGGAAGCTTTGGAGGAGGTGGAGGTGGTCTTCAGTGTGTGAGAGCTGCTCCACCTCAGCGGTTCTCTTCATCAGCTCAGAGATTTCCTGTTCCAGCTCTTTGATGAAGCCTTTAGCCTGTTTCTCTGTTGTTTTCTGCTTCTCTTCGATCGTCTCAATGAGCTCAGCCTGGCCTCTCTCCACAGACTGCATCAGAGCAGTGAAGACCCGCACACTGTCTGCTATCTCTCTGTCTGCATCTTCCTTGCTGAGCTCTATTGAGTGTTTGATCTCCTGAATCTTCAGTTGTCTCTCCTGGATCATCTGCTGTATTTCAGCCTCTGTCTTCCCCAGCTCAGCCTTCTTTCCTTCATATTCTTCTTTCAGAGGAATAATTTGATGTGACTTGTGGTCTAAAACAGTGCAGATCAGACATACACACATCTGGTCAGTCTTGCAGAATAGCTCCAGCGGTCTGTCATGCTTCTTACACATCCTGCCTTCCAGGTTCTCCACAGGATCTATCAGCTTATGTGTTTTCAGGCCTGTGATTCTCTGATGAGGCTCCAGGTGAGTCACACAGTAGGAGGCCAGACACACCAGGCAGGACTTCAGGGCCTTCAGTTTGGTCCCAGTGCAGACGTCACAGGGAACTTCTCCTGGTTTGGCACATCGTTGGTCTTGGCAGCTGCTGGCTTTCTTTTGAGCTGACTTTCTGAATTGAGCAGCCATCTCAGATATGAAAGTATTGACATGCAGCTTATGTCTTCTGTAGAAAATCTTTTTACACATGGGACACTGGCACGGGGCATTAATATCCCAGTGCTGTGTGATACAGTTTTTGCAGAAGTTGTGTCCACATGGTATGGTGACTGGATCAGTGAACACATCCAGACAGATGGAGCACAGAAACTGCTCTTCAGATAGGAGACTGCTGGCAGCAGCCATATCTAGACACTGAGACCTAAAGTGAAAGTGTGAAATGGCAGCATTGTAATTACATAATTCTTGAATATTCGTATAAAAATATCAAAGTTAGATTATTGGAATATTAGAAAAAGTCATTTTGAGTTATATAGTTAAACTGCACTTCATTGAATCATTGATTTGACAAGTGTCAGTGAAAAATGAAAACAGGGAAACATCCTATCCTGATACAGCTTAATTATGTGTTACTGCTCGCTGCTTAAACACAGTAAATATTATCTGCTGTACTCACCTGTGTACGTCTAAGACTCTGCTGTATTGTTGAGAAAGGCCTGACGAACCTGGTTTAAGTTTTCTTTCAAGAGAAAGAGAGAGACTTTTCACGACTGCAGCAATGCTGTCGTTTTGAGTTGCTTTCAAATTCCTATCAGGAATGTGACGCTGAAACAATCCTGTCTTTCCAGTGTTGCTCCGCCTCTTACTGCAGGTAAACTGGTAATGTGCTGTTGGATACTTCAGTTTTGGCCTGATCACAGTAACATATAAGAAAAGTTTTACGAATAAATGTAGTTGTAGTGTAAACGTCATTTTCACCCAAATTGTCAGCTTCCTTCACACAAAATGTCTATCACCATGAAATCTTAATCATTACAATGTGTGTAAGAGTGTGTGTGTCTCCATGACTATGTGTGTTGTGCTGTTGCTTCTTTGATTTGTTGTACAGTCAGAGTGTGATCCTCCTCTCCCAGTGTGTGTGATTCAGGTTTTACACAAGTTGTGTGAATTGTTAAGCACATCCAGACAGAAAGAACAGAGGAACTGCTCTCTGAACAGCAGACTGCTGACAGAGGACATTTCTGTGAGGATCAGGTTATCATATTCTATAGAGGGCTTTCAGCTGATGGATGCTGCCCTCTGGCGGCCATATTGGAGGTCCACAGCTCATGGAAACAATGACTGAGAAGAGCTGATTGCGTTTCTAATCTCATGACTTTAGTGTTTACTCAATGTGGAATAGACATGGTTAATTTCTGTTCTCTATGTGTTGATCACCTGTCGAGTAAAAACCTAATTCAATCTTTGATATCAGTCAAATTTACATAATTTTAGCATGCAGGAAAATAACACACATGTAGCAATACAAGCTGTTTCCATTTGCTTTTATTTTAATAAATCATTTAAAATGAGACACAGAGATTGCAGAATTCTTTCTTCTTTATCAACTGCTCTTCAGTAATTGTGTCTAAATCCAGTGTTCAGTATATGTACAATGATCTGACAATAATAACACCTTTTTATTTCTCATCTGGACATGTTACAATGATATTGGCACACTGGTGAAGTTAAGGTAATTTTGTAAAGTTTGCTCCTGCAATAGTGATTAGATTAGATACCGTGAAGTTTTCATGATCCCTGTGTTTGATGGAACAAGTATTAATACTATACAAAAGAGGGACAAAAAAGGATAGAAATAAGTATGGAGCATTAACCATATTAACCAGAATCAAACTTTAACTGACATTGTGACTGTCATTGTGGATTTTCTTCCTTCTTCAACTTTCACTTCAGGTTCGAGGAGCTGAACACAGAATGAATGAGACAAACTCTGACTCTTTTTCTTTTGGCTTTATTCTTCAGATAACAGAGTACATAATACAACTGATATGAAGGGTCTGACCACAAATTCTCATCTTCAGGTTCTTTTCTACCTTCTACCCCCCCCCCCCCCCCACACACACACACACCATGCTCCACCTAGAAGGATGGTCTATTCCCTATTCTTTACCTACTATAGCCCTCTGATTGATTTAGCTGAATGTGGTCAGTGCGTCAATCCAGCTATTGCTGAAGGAAAGCACCTGTTGTTTTGTACCTCAAGGCCGAAACTAGAAGTCTTCCTCCCTAATTCCTGTATCATGCTGTCCCTGATACGAGTGTTCTCGGCATGCGGTATTTGATAACAACCTCTCTTTCTGGCAATAACAATCCCATTAGTCATGCTTGTTTGTGAGAAACATGTATGTGTAGTACATGTATGTGTACATGTATGTGTGCTGTCTGATCAAAGGAATGTGTTAATATATTCTCCTTGATTGTATTGATTAAGTATAGATTATGCATTGATTATGAAAGTAACAGTTTCCTTCAACACAACATAGTAAACCATTTGAATCGGGCACGGGACCTTTGTTGCATGTCATCCCCCTCTCTCTCTCTTCCTGTCTCTCTCAGCTGTACTGTCTAATAAAAAATGTCTAATATAAAAGATAAAATGATCTTTAAAATAAAACAAAAAGTGGGACTATGTTCTGGTGGACACTTCCATTTCAGTCACACTCAAGTACAACAACATAATGATAAAACAAAAAAATGTTTTGACAAATTCATTAAGGCAGTATGCGTATTGTGATGGATTATACTATTTTCAAGGCTGGAAGATGTTTTTCATACCAGACAAAAATGAATGGCAGTGAATGGCTTCTAGAGAAGGTAGGAAGCCTGATATCTAGAATTACAAAAGACAGTGTGCACACACCACTAAGAATTATGTAAAAGACAGAGGTAATGTAAACAATTAGCACATATTTAAAAAAAAAAATTAAAAATGGAATTGTCCTTTAAGATAAGTACATGAAGTGAGCCCAGTGTTTTTTCTGTTGTTTTATTACAATTCGTCAACACTGGAATGACTAAAAGTTACCTTGAGGAAATAGAAGAATATATACACTACCCTTGAATATGTAAATTTGGTATCTTTTCCTGAGAAAATCGAATGATTAGTTTAATCAGTGTGATTGACAGGAGAGATGATCATAGGGGCGGAGTTTTTACCACCATCATTAAGACAGGGACTGAAGTATGGGTAGAGATTCTCAGTGAAGGTGCAGCCAGTAAAGGAGTAGATAAGAGCTGCAGCATCTACGTTATAAAAGGAGACCAGACCCTCCTCATAATCCACAAACACCCCCACCTTCTGAGGCTTCGTTTTCAGAGAGAGGAGGACACCAGGGCCAGCAAGAGCTTTGTACTCATTTCCATTCCTCAACCATATAGTCCAATAGCCATTCTTGGGGTTAAGTGTTATTTTTTGTTTCCTGTTGATCGACCCTCTGGCCACTCCTACATCCCAGTCAGTCTTCCCTTTAACCTGAACCTCGTAGTAAAATCTTCCTGAAGAGAAGCTCTGCTTTCCTAAGACACAGGGACAATAAATTCTCTCTTGGTTGTCTGGGAGATTCTTCTTTACATCACCACAATTTACTTGTTTCCCATCATCAGACACGATGAGATAGAGATTTGCTGTATCAGGATCGAGCGTCACATCCACTGCATACTGCTGGACCCTCTTCAGCTCAGCCTCAAGCAGCTTCTCCATCTCTTTCCTGAGTGTCTCCTCCAGCTGAGCCACAGCTCTCCTCACAGTCCCCTCATATGATGAGCGATGGACACTGACCTCTGTCCAGTCCTTGGTGTGTGGAGGAGTGTTCAGGGATGGGAACCTTTGGAGGAGTTGGAGGTGGTCTTCAGTGCGTGAGAGCTGCTCCACCTCAGCGGTTCTCTTCATCAGCTCAGAGATTTCCTGTTCCAGCTCTTTGATGAAGCCTTCAGCCTGTTTCTCTGTTGTTTTCTGCTTCTCTTCAATCGTCTCAATGAGCTCAGCCTGGCCTCTCTCCACAGACTGCATCAGAGCAGTGAAGACCCGCACACTGTCTGCTATCTCTCTGTCTGCATCTCCCTTGCTGAGCTCTACTGAGTGTTTGATCTTCTGAATCTTCAGTTGTCTCTCCTGGATCATGTGCTGAATTTCAGACTCTGTCTTCCCCAGCTCAGCCTTCTTTTCTTCATATTCTTCTTTCAGAGGAACAATCAGTTTGGTCCCAGTGCAGATGTCAGAGGGAACTTCTCCTGGTTTGGCACATCGTTGGTCTGGGCAGCTGCTGGCTTTCATCTGAGCTGACTTTCTGAACTGAGCAGCCATCTCAGATATAAAAGTATTGACATGCAACTCAGGTCTTCTGTCGAAAAGCTTTTTACACATGGGACACTGGCACTGGCCACTAACATCCCAGTGCTGTGTGATACAGTTCTTGCAGAAGTTGTGTCCACATGGTATGGCGACTGGATCAGTGAACACATCCAGACAGATGGGACACAGAAACTGCTCTTCAGATAGGAGACTGCTGGCAGCAGACATATCTAGACACTGAGACCTAAATGGAAAGTGTGAAATAACAACAATGTAATTACATAATTCTTGAATGACAATACCTTAAAAAATTATATTGAAGTTGGATTAAAAAGGGACTCCACTGGCGTTTTATGTACTTTTAAAGTGTCAACTAGCAGGGCTAAGGAGTGTCCAATAAATTAAAAAACCTTCATTAGCATGTCTAGAGACACTGGATGGATTAATGACAATGAACTTAGCATCTTCCAAGTTGAACACCCCATTATCGCTGCTTTCTACTGACTTTCTAAAATAGAATATAAGAGCCTAGGGACAACTACGGTTGCAAAGGGGTGGAAAATTTCCGGTAAATTTCTGGAAAGTTTCTGGTAAATTTCCATGGGAAGTTAAGATGGGGAATTTTGGAAATATTCCAAATTGGAAACTTTCCATGGGAATTTATGGGAATGAATGGGAATTTATGGGAATTAACTGGGAATTGAGGGTAATTTAATGGAAAGGTATCATATCCAAGCATAAATATTTAATACTAATTTATCAGCTAGCTATCTACTGTATGAATACATTTATATGTGATATTTGTAAGTTAAACATTAGTAATACATCACATTTGTTAAATATATTACCACATAATTTCATCAAAACTTATTTCACTTTGTGCAGTCCACAGGCTCAAATGTGTGGCTTCAATAGTCTTGTGCTCTGGGCTCAAAAGTGTGGTCCAGGATTCTAGAAATCATCTATGCATGTGATGGAGGAATGCACAGTGCATGTAGGGGGCGTGGTCTCAATAGCCCTGCAGTAAGCAGTGTGCTATGTGTGCATGTGATTGAGGAATAGCATAGATATTCAACTGTACTTGCATGATATCTGGTTGTTTTAGTCAGGATTATGCTAAAATATATTTTCCCCAACTATATTTAAGTTCCCTATTAAGAGCATACCTTCAATTTAGTAAATTCCTGGTTTATTCCCGTTTATTCCCATAAATTCCCGTTAATTCCCATAAATTCCCGTTAATTCCCATGGAAAGTTTCCAACTTTGAAAATTCCCGGAATTTTGCAACCCTAGGGACAACCCACCTGGTCGCCCTATTTTATCTGACAATGGTACACTCACGAAACCTGCATCTCAATATATTGACTTCTTTATTAAACCATATGTGCAAAAACTCCCCTCCTATATTGAGGACACAACTGATGTCTTGAACAAAATCGCTGGCCTCAACAATCTCCATTCACACTTCCTGGTTCCCATGGACATGGAGAGCCTATATACTAATATATCACTCATCATGAAGGCGTGTCTGCTTTGGGACACTTCCTGTCTGATAGGGTGGAAATTTAGTTTTTTGCTGTCTTTAACTGACTGGATCATTCACAATAATGTCTTTATCTTTAGGGACAAAATTTACTAACAAAAGACTGGTGTTCCAATGGGCTCATGCTCATGATTGTTTATCTGTTTTAAATCCTCTTACTAATCCTTTTTATCACTGTATTACTTTCAGTGTTCGGTACATTGATGATATTTTCTTGATATTCAGTGGTGATGAAACTCAATTATTGGACTTTCATAAATATTTAAATTCTGTAAATGAGAACATTGGATTGTCAATTGACTATTCCCAGATTTTCTTGACCTTGCTATCTCTAAAGATGAGAATGGTTGCTGACACGTCAACATTTTTTAGGAAGAAATCAATTATTGGACTTGCATAAATATTTAAATTCTGTAAATGAGAACATTAGATTGTCAATTGACTATTCCCAGATTTTCTTGACCTTGCTAGCTCTAAAGATGAGACGCTGATATGTCAAAATTTTTAGGAAGAAATCATCACGCAGCACAATCCTTTGGGCTGATTATTTTCATCCTCCTCATCTCAAGAGAAATATCCCTTTTAGCCAATTTCATATATGTGACAGTGAACAAGATCAAGAGTAGATTTATGAGTAGAAAGTGTAAACCTGCAGTTATTGTGCGAACACGCTACAGAGCACATTCCCTGATTCCTGCTGACCACTTTGTTAAACATGAACGCAATACGGTTTCAAAATATCAACCTTTTTTAGTCACCTCATACAGTACTCACGCTGAGCACATTAAACGTATCATCAATTTTAACTGGTGTATTATTGAAAGTGACCCCATGTTATGCAGAGTTTTTCCTGAAGTGCCTTTGATTTCTTTCAGATGCTCTCCCACTCTAAGCAACAGGCTAGTTCACAGTTTTCTCCAGCTGAGAAGAAAGACTTCTGGCTGAAGAGACCTACAGGCATTTAAATGTATGAACTGTAACAACAACAACTTTCACACATTTAAAAAAAACAACAAAAAAAACATGCATACTTCACAATTTACCAACTCACTTTTGACAATCGAAGGCATTAAACACATAAAAGCCTCTATTAGAGGTGGCAATAGGTGACAAAAACTTTATCAAAGGGAGACTTTTTGAATCCTTCTTTTGATGCTCTCAGTTTTCCTGGTCTAAATGATGACTTTGATTTCACATTTCTTGTAAATTTTATCACAACCATAATGATGAGTGTGGTGGTTTTGTTATCAAGTTGACTATATTCATAGTATGAGAATCTATGGGTGCCCTGTGCACAGCCGTGCTACTCATCCAGGGTGCAGCTAGAGCAGGAACTATACAACATTCAAGATCAAAGTAATCCAGCGCACACCAGGAGTGTTCAAATCGACTTTTTAGTTTAATTCATATAAAATATTGGGGCGTATTGGGGTTCGCCCCAATATTTCACGTGCGCTGGATTACTTTGATCTTGACTATATTCATATTTATGGAGATAATGTAGATAATATTGATTACAATGACAATTATTATGATTTTGATGCCAATAACTATAAGTAATAATAATGATTGTGCTGATATTGGTATCTGTTATAGTTACAATGATAATGGTGTTAATGCTGATAGTAATAATAATTATGAAGATAATGGTTCTAACTAGTATGTTGTGGCCATAATATATCTATTGTAACCACTCATAGCGCTTTCACCAAGTGACTATGGTCCCATAGATTCGCTGCTTCAGTGCATTAAACAAATGAATGATTGGATGTGCCTGAATTTCCTCCAACTAAATTAAGACAAAACTAAGATAATTGTCTTTGGAGTCCATAAAGACAGGCTGAAAGTTAGTACTCACCTTGAATCTCTTTCTTTGCGCACTAAAAACCAGGCCAGAAACCTTGGTGTAATTATGGATTCAGATCTAAATTGTAATAGCCACATCAAATTAATAACAAAATTAGTCTATTATAGCAAGAATTAGAGAATTCATGCCCAAACAAGACTTAGAAAAGCTCATCTACAGCTTTATCTCTAGTAGGTTAGACTACTGTAATGGTCTTTTTTCAGCTCTCAGACAGCTACAGCTGATTCAGAACGCGGCTGCTGGAGTTCTAACTAAAACTAAGAAAGCTGAACACATTACACCAGTTCTCAGTTCTCTGCACTGGCTTCCAGTTTGTCAAAGAATTGACTTTAAAATAATGTTGGTCGTCTACAAATTGCTCAATGGTTTAGGACCAAAATAAATCTCAGACTTGCTCTTACCATATAAAACCTCTAGACCACTCAGGTCATCTGGGACCGATCTGAAAACTATTCCCAGAGTTGAAACTAAGCATGGTGAGGCTAGTTAGTTATTATGCTTCACAGAGCTGGAACAAACTTCCAGAAGATCTCAGAAGCGCCCCAACTTTGGCCACTTTTAAAACTAAGCTCAAAACCTTTTTATTCTGCACTGCCTATGCAACTTGATCTTTGTTCTCTTTTTATGCATTTTAATTCTTTATTTATTCTCTCTTCTTATACACTTTATTATCTCTTTTTATTTGTTTGTTTTATTTATCTTATCCTGTATTTCTTATCTAACGTCCTATATGGCTTGTGTAAAGCACTTTGAATTGCCTTTGTGTACTAATGTGCTATATAAATAAACTTGCCTTGCCTGTTGTATTTTTCTTTTCTTTTTTCTTTTACTGGAAAACAGACATATAGACATTATAAATTAATTAACAAGGTAATTCAAGACTAGAATACAAGAAATTAAACATGTTATTTCATTAACATTACCTATTGTATTTCTTTACATTTTATGTGTTTCTCTATATTTCTCTGTCCCATTATGTTTATTGTTTTCTATCATGTGCTTTGATGTGCTTTTAGTTTTTTGACAAACATTTTCTGTCTTCTCTTCACCTATGATCCACCTCGTATTTTCCTATTGGTCACAATGGCTCTAATAATTAAGGCCTCACCTGTGTTTTTCTGTTGGCTTAGCCATGCTGATAAAGGCTTTTTAAATTATTGGACACTCCTTAGCTCTCCTCTTTTTCACTTTCAGTGCCTAAAACGCCATTGGAGTCTCTTTTTTGACTTATTTTTTCTACTAATAGCGACAATCATTTTAACATATTGCACTTCATTGAAATCTTGTCAGTACAAACTGAAAACGGGAACATCCTATCTGGATCGGCCTACAGTTCAAGTTTGTGTTCTAGCTCTCTGTTTAAACACAGTAAATATGATCTGCTGTACTCACCTGTAGTTTTATTTTCTTTGGAGAGAAACAGAGAGACTTTTCTCGACTGCAGCAATGTTGTCGCTTTGAGTTACTTTCACTTTCAATTCCGGAACGTGACGTTGAAACTCTCCTGTTTCCAGTGTTGCTCCGCCTCTTACTGCAGTTAGATTAGTGATGTTTTGTTGCCAGATTCAGTTCTAAATATGATTATAGTAAGAAACGTTTGTCAGAAGATACATTTGATGCATATATTTCATTTGAATTAAATTTTAAAACTCACTGTCACCCACATTGTCACCCAGTTTGACATAAAAGGTCACATTCTTTTTTGAGGGGCAGCAGGTTGTCTAGTGGTTAGAGAGAGCATCCTTCCACCAGAGGATTCTGGTTCAAGCCTCCATGACAACAAGCATCCGCCCGAGGGATGGGAGATACTGCTATTTTCAATTCAGTACAAAAGCAAGTACTTTTGAATCCAGTATTGTAGTTGGATCCAGTGGTATCAATTATGATACCAAGTACTTTTCATGAATAATGGCAATTATGACCACATAAGAACCAAAGAGCATGGTTTAAATGTTTTATTTAAAACATTTTCAACTCAGTGTCAAACAGTGTTTAAACATCACTTTTGTACTGTAAAACACATGCAGAATAGCATTGTGTGAGATAAAAGTTGCAACAATTTCAATCAGTCATGTATGTGTATGTGCATGTGAGTGGGATCAACCAAGTGTGTGTGTGTGTGTGCGTGCCTGTGAGCACACAATGCAAAAATGTGTTGTGAGTAAAAAAGGTATATTAATATTATATTTCACCCCTCAATTACTGTAATGAAAAATGCTCAATACTTCATCTTCAATTTCCCAGTTGTCATCACAGTATCAGTCTGCTGTATTGTTGTCACTCTTCCTGTGCAGCTGTTCATACAGTAACACACACCTGGCCAGACAGAGACAGGAACTCTATCTTAATTAAATCTTAATCATTACAGTATGTGTAAGAGTGTGTGTGTCCATGAATGCGTGTGCTGTTGCTTCTTTGATTTGTTGTACATTCAGAGTGTGATCCTCCTCTCCCAGTGTGTGTGATTCAGGTTATACTCAAGTTGTGTGAATTGTTGAGCACATCCAGACAGAAAGAACAGAGGAACTGCTCTCTGAACAGCAGACTGCTGACGGAGGACATTTCTGTGAGGATCAGGTTATCATCTTCTATAGAGGGCTTTCAGCTGATGGATGCTGCCCTCTGGCGGCCATATTGGAGGTCCACAGCTCATGGCAACAATGACTGAGAACAACTGATTGTATTTCTAATCTTATGACTTGTGTGTTTAATCAGTGTGGAATAGACATGGTTAATTTCTGTGGTCAAACTGTTGATTACATTTAGAATAGAAAACAATATTCCATCTTTGATATCAGTTAAATGTTAAATAATTTAAGCATACAGAAAAATAACAGTCATATAACCACACAAGCTTTTCCCATTGGCTTTTATTTATTCAAATAAATTCTACACAGATTGTAAAATTCGTACTTACTCATAAACAGCTCTTCAGTAATTCTGCCAAAATACAACAGTATTATGTACAATGCTCTGATGATTTTAGTAAATGCTTCTTCTTCCTGATATGACATTGCTTTGTGAAGTTTTTACACTCTTGCAGACAAGTATTGCAGAATTATTAGATTAGGTGACACTTTATGAGGAAAGTGGTGTGTTGCAGCAGTAAGTAGTAATGGGATACATCAAAGAAAAATGGGATATAAAAAATAATAAATCATTAACCATATTAACCATAATCTGGCAATAATTGTGAAGTACCGGTATATACATTAGAATTACTAATGGTTACATTTAGAAAATAGGAAAGCATATAGATTACTCTTGAATATGTAAATTTGACAAACCAACATATCTCGTTATAACGAGATAGCAATAAACTTTCAAATGTTGTTATAATGAGAAAAAGATCTATAGCCTAAGAAAACAGCCTATGGACATCGGAGAAATTGAGAATGGCTTGTTTACACGATTTAATCAAGTTGGACTCAGACTCATGGAATGAGACAACTCAACAACAACAATCAGGCTCACTCAACTCATCCTGACTCAAGACACAAGTTGATATCTCGTTATAACGAGAAAAGTTTCTCGTTCATTGAGCCTGTATTTTTTTCCCATTGTGACATCAATACGCTGCTGTAGAATCCTCTCTGAGAAAAATTAATAATTAGTCTAATCTGTGTGATTGACAGGAGAGATGATCAGAGGGGTGGAGTTTTTATCAGCATGATTAAAATAGGGACCAAAATATGGGTAGAGTTTCTCAGTGAAGGTGCAGCCAGTATAGGAGTAGATAAGAGCTGCAGCATCTACGTCATAAAAGGAGACCAGACCCTCCTCATAATCCACAAACACCCCCACCTTCTGAGGCTTCGTTTTCAGAGAGAGGAGGACACGAGGGTCAGCAAGAGCTTTGTACTCATTTCCATTCCTCAAACATATAGTCCAGTAGCCATTCTTTGGGCTTGCTGTAATTAGTCCCTTCCTGTTGATCGACCCTCTGGCCACTCCTAAATCCCAGTCAGTCTTCCCTTTAACCTGAACCTCGTAGTAAAATCTTCCTGAATAGAAGCTCTGCTTTCCTAAGACACAGGGACAAGAAGAAAATCTCTCTGGGTTGTCTGGAAGATTCTTCTTGACATCACCATGATTTACTTGTTTGCCATCATCAGACAGGATGAGATAGGCTTGTGCTGTATCAGGATCCAGAGTCACATCCACTGCATACTGCTGGACCCTCTTCAGCTCAACATCAGCACACAGCTTCTCCATCTCTTTCCTGAGAGTCTCCTCCAGTTGAGCCACAGCTCTCCTCACAGTCCCCTCATATGATGAGCGATGGACACTGACCTCTGTCCAGTCCTTGGTGTGTGGAGGAGTGTTCAGGGATGGGAAGCTTTGGAGGAGGTGGAGGTGGTCTTCAGTGCATGAGAGCTGCTCCACCTCAGTGGATCTCTCCATCAGCTCAGAGATTTCCTGTTTCAACTCTTTGATGAAGCCTTTAGCCTGTTTCTCTGTTGTTTTCTGCTTCTCTTCAATCGTCTCAATGAGCTCAGCCTGGCCTCTCTCCACAGACTGCATCAGAGCAGTGAAGACCCGCACACTGTCTGCTATCTCTCTGTCTGCATCTTCCTTGCTGAGCTCTACTGAGTGTTTGATCTCCTGAATCTTCATTTGTCTCTCCTGGATCATCTGCTGAATTTCAGCCTCTGTCTTCCACAGCTCAGCTTTCTTCCCTTCATATTCTTCTTTCAGAGGAACAATGTAGTGTAACTTGTGGTCTAAAACAGTGCAGAGCAGACACACACACATCTGGCCAGTCTTGCAGAAGAGCTCCAGCGGTCTGTCATGCTTCTTACACATCCTGCCTTCCAGGTTCACAGGATCGATCAGCTTGTGTCTTTTCAGGCCTGTCATGGTCTGATGAGGCTCCAGGTGAGTCTCACAGTAGGAGGCCAGACACACCAGGCATGACTTCAGGGCCTTCAGTTTGGTCCCAGTGCAGACGTCACAGGGAACTTCTACTGGTTTGGCACATCGTTGGTCTGGGCAGCTGCTGGCTTTCATCTGAGCTGACTTTCTGAGCTGAGCAGCCATCTCAGATATGAAAGTATTGACATGCAGCTCAGGTCTTCTGTCAAAAAGCTTATTACACATGGGACACTGGCACTGGACATTAATATCCCAGTGCTGTGTGATACAGTTCTTGCAGAAGTTGTGTCCACATGGTATGGAGACTGGATCAGTGAACACATCCAGACAGATGGAACACAGAAACTGCTCTTCAGATAGGAGACAGCTGGCAGCAGACATATCTAGACACTGAGACCTGAAGTGAAAGTGTGAAATGTCAACATTGTAATAAATCATTCTTAAATATTTATATAAAAAAAACAAAATTAGACTATAATATTATTAGACTATTAGCAAAAGTAATTTTCAGTTACATAATTAAATTCAACTTCACTGAAAATGTAATTTGATATGTGTCAGTGCAAAATGAAAACAGGGAAACATCATATCTGAATCCAGCTCAATTATGTGTAACTGCTCTCTGTTTAAACACAGTAAATATCATCTGCTGTACTCACCTGCGTATGTCTAAGACTCTGATGTATTGTTGAGAAAGGACTGATGATCCTAGTTATATTTTCTTTCAAGAAAAAGAGAGAGACTTTTCTCATCTGTAGCAGTGCTGTCGCTCTGAGTTACTTTCAAGTTTCACTTCAGGAATGTGACGTTGAAACACTCCTGTCTTTCCAGTGTTGCTCCGCCTCTTACTGCAGGTAAACTGGTAATGTGCTGTTGGATACTTCAGTTTTGGCCTGATCGCAGTAACATATAAGAAAAGTTTTTCGAATAAATGTAGTTATAAACTGGTAAACTGGTAATGCTTTGTTGCCTAATCAGTTTAACTACAGTATAAAACTCATTTTCACCCAAACTGTCACCCAGTTTCACCCAAAATGTGACATGTGGGGCAGCAGGTTGTCTAGAAAGAGCATCCTTCCACCAGAGGATTCTGGTTCAAGCCTCCATGACAGCAAGCATCTGCCCTGTTGAAGTGTCCTTCTTACAGTAAGTACTGTTGGTCAGGTTATCATATTCTTTAGAGTTGTTGTATCCTGCCCTCTGGTGGCCATATTGGAGTTCCACAGCTCATGACAGCAATGGTTGACAACAGCTGATTGCATTTCTAACCTTGTGACTTGGCTGTTTCATAAGTATGGAATAGACATGGTGAAGTTCTGTGCTCTAACTGTTGATTACCTTTAGAGCAAATCATTTTTCAAGCTTTTATCAGTCAAACGTGAAGTAATTTCATGCAGCAAAATAAAAGTAATTTAACCACACAAGCATTTCCATTTGCATTTATGTATTTTAATAAATTTGCTGAATGTGAGAACCACAGATTTCAGAATTCTTTCTTATTCATAAAGTGCTCTTTACTAATTGTGTCAAAATCCAATGCTCAGGAATATGTATCGTGATCTGACTATAATCAGTTGTGGAAAGTAACTAAGTACATTTACTCAAGTACTGTACTTAAGTACAATTTTGAGATACTTGTACTTTACTTGAGTATTTCCATTTGATGCTACTTTATACTTCCACTCCACTACATTTCAGAGGGAAATATTGTACTTTCTACTCCACTACATTTATTTGACAGCTTTAGTTACTTTTCAGATGGACATTTGACACAATGGATAATGTAACAAGCTTTTAATATACAACACATTGTTAAAGATTGAACCAGTGGTTTCCAACCTTTTTGGCTTTTGACGTCTTACAAAAAGCAGTGTGTAGTCGGGGTCACATTTCAGATGTCTATGAGTTGTTAACAGCTCCACCAAATAGTGATTTTTCCCTCTAAACCTCACATGGTTTCATTTCAATAAATGTTCAAATGATCCAATATTTCAGCAAAAATCAAAGATTAGAGAAAAAGTCCAAAAACTGAAAACAGATTTGTGTATCAGAACTTTGCTTTTTCTTCTTTCCTCTCCCATTAGTCATCTCACGACCCCTCAGATTTATCTGGGGACCCTTTGGAGGGGCCCGACCCCTAGGTTGGGAACCACTGGACTAAACTAGCTAACTGTATATAAAGTAGTTCAAACTAGCTCCACCTCCAGCAGCTACAACAGTAACATGCTGCTTACACATTGATGCTTCAGTATTAATAATCTACTGATGTCACATATAATAAAATATCAGTCAGAGGGACCAAACCAATACTTTAACTACATTTTGCTGCTAATACTTATGTACTTTTACTTAAGTAGGATTTTTCATGCAGGACTTTTACTTGTAATGGAGTATTTTTACATTGCTGTATTGGTACTTTTACTTAAGTAAAGGATCAGAGTACTTCTTCCACCACTGACTATAATTACACATTTTCAATTTGAGACCTAGACTCGTTACAACGAAATTGTGACATTGTAACTCCTGCAAAAGAGATTTGATTAAATTAGTTTCGAATAGATGTTTGCTGCGACAAGTAATAATACCACACTGTACATAAAAGAAAAACAGGATAGAAATAAGAATAGAGCATTGACCATATTAACCAGAATCTGGAGTCTAAACTTTTTTTTTGTACTTTAACAAACATTGTTTTTTATGGTAAGACTTTCATTTTGCCAAGAAGAAGAAAGGTAAACACAGACAAAAAACATTAGTACTTACTGGGCTATTTTCATAGTCAGGGAGTCTAATTCTCCTCTCAGAAAAATAGGAAAATAGAAGAAAAAGAAAAATAGATATAATGAAGAATAAATTATTTATCACATTTACCAGAATCTGGCCGTGACAGTATAGTATATACATTATCATTGAATATGTACATTTGTTTTCTTAAATGGCAGTGAATCGTCTCTGAGCATATCTAATGACTAGTCTAATCTGTGTGATTGACAGGAGAGATGATCAGAGGGGCAGAGTTTTTACCACCATGATTACGACAGGGACCAAAGATTGGGTAGAGTTTCTCAGTGAAGGTGCAGCCAGTATACGAGTACATAAGAGCTGCAGCATCTACGTCATAAAAGGAGACCAGACCCTCCTCATAATCCACAAACACCCCCACCTTCTGAGCCTGCAATTTCAGAGAGAGGAGGACAGAAGGGCCAGCATTAGCTTTGTACTCATTTTCATTCCTCAAACATATAGTCCAGATGCCATACTCGGGACTGAGTGTTATTTTTTGTTTCCTGTTGATCGACCCTCTGGCCACTCCTAAATCCCAGGCAGTCTTCCCTTTAACCTGAACCTCGTAGTAAAACCTTCCTGAAGAGAAGCTCTGCTTTCCTAAGACACCGATACAAGGAGAAAATCTCTCTGTGTTGTCTGGAAGATTCTTCTCTACATCACCACAATTTACTCGTTTCCCATCATAAGACAGGATGAGCTCGGCGTGTGCTGTATCAGGATCCAGAGTCACATCCACTGCATACTGCTGGACCCTCTTCAGCTCAGCCTCTAGGAGCTTCTCCATCTCTTTACTGAGTGTCTCCTCCAGCTGAGCCACAGCTCTCCTCACAGTCCCCTCATATGATGAGTGGACACTAACCTCTGTCCAGTCCTTGGTGTGTGGAGGAGTGTTCAGGGATGGGAAGCTTTGGAGGAGTTGGAGGTGGTCTTCAGTGTGTGAGAGCTGCTCCACCTCAGCGCTTCTCTTCATCAGCTCAGAGATTTCCTGTTCCAACTCTTTGATGAAGCCTTCAGCCTGTTTCTCTGTTGTTTTCTGCTTCTCTTCGATCGTCTCAATGAGCTCAGCCTGGCCTCTCTCCACAGACTGCATCAGAGCAGTGAAGACCCGCACACTGTCCGCTATCTCTCTGTCTGCATCTTCCTTGCTGAGCTCTACTGAGTGTTTGATCTCCTGAATCTTCAGTTGTCTCTCCTGGATCTTATGCTGAATTTCAGCCTCTGTCTTCCCCAGCTCAGCCTTCTTTTCTTCATATTCTTCTGTCAGAGGGACAACGTGATGTAACTTGTGGTCTGACTCAGTGCAGAGCAGACATACACACATCTGGTCAGTCTTACAGAACAGCTGGAGCGGTCCATCATGCTCTTTACACATCCTGCCTTCCAGGTTCTCCACAGGATCGATCAGCTTATGTCTTTTCATGCTTTTGATTATCTGATGAGGCTCCAGGTGAGTCTCACAGTAGGAGGCCAGACACACCAGGCAGGACTTCAGGGCCTTCAGTTTGGTTCCAGTGCAGACGTCACAGGGAACTTCTCCTGGTTTGGCACATCGTTGGTCTGGGCAGCTGCTGGCTTTCTTTTGAGCTGACTTTCTGAACTGAGCAGCCATCTCAGATATTAAAGTATTCACCCGCAGCTCAGGTCTTGTGTTGAAAACCTCTTTACACATGGGACACTGGCACTGGACACTAATATCCCAGTGCCGTGTGATACAGTTTTTGCAGAAGTTGTGTCCACATGGTGTGGCGACTGGATCAGTGAACACATCCAGACAGATGGAGCACAGAAACTGCTCTTCAGATAGGAGACTGCTGGCAGCAGACATATCTAGACACTGAGACCAAAATGTGAAATGTTAACATTGTAATACATAATTCTTGAATAATAATATCTTAAAAAATAATTCAAGTTGGATCATTGGAACAATAGCAAAAAGTTAGTAGTATAAGGAGAAAAAAGAAGTCTAACAAGGGACTCCACTGGCGTTTTAGGCACTTTTTAACTGATTTGACTGACTGACTGTCTGACTGTTTTTCAGTGAAAAGGAGGGTTAAGAAGTGTTCAATAATTTAAAAAGCCTTCATTAGCATGTCTAGAGACACTGTTGGATTAATGACAATGAAGTCAGTTTCTTACAAGTTGAACACCCCACTATCGCCGCTTTCTACTTACTTACTAAAATATACAAACAGCCTAGGGACAACCCACCTGGTCGCCCTATTTTATCTGGAAATGGTACATTCACCAAACCTGCATCTAAATATATTGACTTCTTTATTACTGTAAACCATGTGCAAAAACTCCCCTCCTTTATTGAGGACACAATTGATATCTTGAACAAAATCGCTGGCCTCAACAATCTCCATTCACACTTCCTGGTTCTCATGGACATGGAGAGCCTATATACTAATATATCACTCATCATGAAGGCATGTCTGCTTTGGGACACTTCCTGTCTGATAGGGTGGAAATTTAGTTTTTTGCTGTCTTTAACTGACTGGATCATTCACAATAATGTCTTTATCTTTAGGGACAATATTTACTAACAAAAGTCTGGTGTTCCAATGTGCTCATGTTTTTCTCTCAACTATGACTGCTTATCTGTTTTAAATCCTCTTACTAATCCTTTTTATCACTGTATTACTTTCTGTGATCAGTATATTGATGATATTTTTGTGATATTCAGTGGTGATGAAACTCAATTATTGGACTGTATTAAATATTTAAATTCTATAAAAGAGAACATTAGATTGTCAACTGAGTATTCCCAGACTTTCTTGACTTTGCTATCTCTAAAGATGAGAATGGTCGCTCACACACAAACTTTCTTCAGAAGAAATTATCACGCAGCAAAATCCTTCAGCTGATTCTTTTCATCCTCCTCATCTCAAGAGAAATTTGCCTTTTGGCCAGTTTCAGAGGCTCCATCATATATGTGACAGGGAAGGAGACCAAGAGATTTATGAGTAGAAATATAAACCTGCAGTTATTGTGTGAGCGTGTTACAGAGCGAATTCCCTTATTCCTGCTGACCTCTGGGTCAAACATGAGCGCAATACGTTTTCACAATACTACATACAGTACTCCGGTTGAACACATTAAACATATCATCAGTGCTAACTGGTGTTTTATTGAAAGTGATTTACATGTTTCTGGTAAATTTTCCCACAAGGATTTTATCATGACTATATGATATGTGTGGTGGTTTTGTTATCAAGTTGACTATGTTCATATTTATGGAGATAATGGAGATAATATTGATTACAATGAAAATTATGTTTTTGATGCAATTTTTGTTGCAATAAGTATTAGTAATAATGATGTGGTGCTGATATCGGTATCTATTATTCATAGTATTCTGTTACATCACCACACAGCCATCTTGGTAGGAAAACAAGGTGATTGTAATAAATGAACAGGTGATTATAATCAAATGACAGCCACAGCCAATCAGCTGTGTACATGGTAAAGCACCATATTGGTCGGAAATGCATATGACATCATGGGAATACTATGAATAGTTACAATGATAATGGTGTTAATGCTGATAGTAATGATAATTATGAAGATACTATAGTACTTTGTGCGTTTCTGGTTGTTGTGGTCACAGTATGTCTATTGTTTTTGGGTATTTTTTTATTGCAAAACAGACATGTACACATTAGAAATTAATTCACAAGAAAAGACAGTAGAAGAACACAAGGAATAAATCATGCTGTCGCATTAACATTGCCTACTGTATTCCTTTATATTTCATGTGCATGTCTATATTTCTCTGTGCCATTATGTTTATTGTTTTCTATCATGTGCTTTGCTGTACTTTTGGCCTTTTGACAAACATTTTCTGTCTTTTTCTCTCTTCCATATGATCCACCCTGTATTTTCCTATTGGTCACAATGGCTGTATAGGTAAGGCGTCGCCTGTGTTCAGCTGATGGCCTAATGAAGACCATGCTGGTCGAAACATGTTGGCTTTTTAACTTTCCTGTTAGTTTAGCCATGCTGATAAAGGCTTTTGAAATTATTGGACACTCCTTAGCTCTCCTCTTTTTCACTTCAAGAGTGCCTGAAACGCCAGTGGAGTCTCTTTTTTGACTTCTTTTTTCTACTAATAGCGAAAATCATGTCGATATAGTTGTATTGCACTTCATTGAAATCTTGTGAGTACAAACTGAAAACGGGAACATCCTATCTGGATCGGCCTACAGTTCAAGTTTGTGTTCTTGCTCTCTGTTTAAACACAGTAAACATGATCTGCTGTACTCACCTCTAGATTTATTTTCTTTGGAGAGAAACAGAGAGACTTTTCTCGACTGCAGCAATGTTGACGCTTTGAGTTACTTTCACTTTCAATTCCGGAACGTGACGTTGAAACTCTCCTCTGTTTCCAGTGTTGCTCCGCCTCTTACTGCAGTTAGATTAGTGATGTTTTGTTGCCAGATTCAGTTCTAAATATGATTATAGTATGAAACGTTTGGCAGGAGATACAATTAATTGATATATTTAATTTGAATTATAGTTTAAAACTCATTGTCACCCACATTGTCATCCAGTTTAATATAAAAAAGTCACATTCTTTTTTGTTTCCTAATTCAGTTTTAAAGAAGACACTGATGACCTAGTATGGAAACCTTTGTCTCTGCATTTTTGCACTAATGCACTTTTTTTTTTTGCATCACCCAGCATGGTTAAATAAATACCATTAAAGGAATTTGCCTCAGACTTTCTGCAGGTCTCCTATACCCTATCTTATCTAATTCAGTTTTAGATATGATTGAAGTGACATAACTTTGGCACAAGAGACATTTAATTAATATCTTTCATTTGAATTACAGTATAAAACTCATTTTCACCCAAAATGTCACATGAGGGGCAGCAGGTTGTCTAGTGGTTAGAGAGAGCATCCTTCCACCAGGATTCTGGTTCAAGCCTCCATGACAGTAAGCATCCGCCCTAGGGATGGAAGATACTGCTATTTTCAATTCAATATGAAACCAAGTACTTTTGGATCAAGTATTGTAGTTGGATTGATTATGATACCAAGTACTTTTCAGGAATAATAGCAAATATGAGCACATAAGAACCAAACAGCATGGTTTAAATGTTTTATTTAAAATATTTCCAACTCAGCACTGTTTAAACATCACTTTTGTACTGTAAACAACATGGAGAATAGCATTGTGTGAGATAAAAGTTCCAACAATTTCAATCAGTTGTTTATGTATGTATGTCTGTGTGTGTGTGTGTGTGTTTGCGTGTGCATGTGAGCGGGATCAACCGAGTATGTGTGTGTGTGTGCGGCTGTGAGCACACAATTAAAAAACGTGTTGTGAGGAAAAAAAAGCATTGTCATTATATTTCACCCCTCAATAAATGTAATGAAAAATACTTGATACTTCATCCTCAATTTCCCAGTTGTCATCACAGTATCAGTCTGCTGTGTTGTTGTCACTCTTCCTGTGCAGCTGTTCATACAGCAACACACACCTGGCCAGACAGAAAGAGACAGGAACTCTGTCTTCACCAAATCTTAATTGTTACAGTGTGTGTAAGAGTGTGTGTGTCCATGAATGCATGTGTTGTTGCTTCTTTGATTTGTTGTACATTCAGAGTGTGATCCTCCTCTCCCAGTGTGTGTGGTTCAGGTTTTACACAAGTTGTGTGAATTGTTGAGCACATCCAGACAGAAAGAACAGAGGAACTGCTCTCTGAACAGCAGACTGCTGACAGAGGACATTTCTGTGAGGATCAGGTTATCATATTCTATAGAGGGCTTTCAGCTGATGGATGCTGCCCTCTGGCGGCCATATTGGAGGTCTACAGCTCAAGGCAACAATGACTGACAACAGCTGATTGTATTTCTAATCTTATGACTTGGCTGTGTTATCGGTGTGGAATAGACATGGTTAATTTGTGTTCTCTAGCTGTTGATTACCTTTACCAAGCTTTTCCCATTTAATTTATTTATTATTTATTAATTTATTGTTTTAAATTTGAGAAACACAGTTCGCAAAATTCTTTCATACTCATAAACTGTTGCTCAGTATATGTACAATGCTCTGATAATAGGAACACTTTTTTGACTTGTCACCTAGACAATGATTTTGGTAACTGCTTTTTTTCCTAATATGACATTACTTTGTGAAGTTTTGACACTCTTGCAGGCAGGTATTGCAGAATTATTACATGAGATGAAACTTTAATGATTCTGCATGAAGAAATTGGTGTGCTGCAGCAGTAAATAGTAATGGTAATAATACATCGAAGAAAAAATAGATAATAGAGAATAAATCATTAACCATATTAACCAGAATCTGGGAAAAAAAATTTAAAGTATATACATTATCATTGAATATGTGAATTTGTTTTCTTAACTGACAGTGAACTCTCTCTGAGAAAATCTAATGATTAGTCTAATCTGTGTGACTGACAGGAGAGATGATCAGAGGGGCGGAGTTTTTACCACCATTATTATTACAAGGACTGAAGAATGGGTAGAGTTTCTCAGTGAAGGTGCAGCCAGTATAGGAGTAGATAAGAGCTGCAGCATCTACGTCATAAAAGGAGACCAGACCCTCCTTATAATCCACAAATACCCCCACCTTCTGAGGCTTCGTTTTCAGAGAGAGGAGGACTGCAGGGTCAGTAAGAGCTTCGTACTCATTTCCATTCCTCAGGCATATAGTCCAGTAGCCATTCTTTGGGCTCAGTGTGATTTCTCCCTTCCTGTTGATCGACCCTCTGGCCACTCCTAAATCCCACTTAGTCTTCCCTTTAACCTGAACCTCATAGTAAAATCTTCCTGAAGAGAAGCTCTGCTTTCCTAAGACACAGGTACAAGAGGAAAATCTCTCTGGGTTGTCTGGGGGATTTCTCTTTACAGCACCATAATTTACTTGTTTCCCATCATCAGACAGGATGAGATAGGGATTTGCTGTATCAGGATCCAGAGTCACATCCACTGCATACTGCTGGATCCTCTTCAGCTCAGCCTCAACAGACAGCTTCTCCATCTCTTTCCTGAGTGTCTCCTCCAGCTGAGCCACAGCTCTCCTCACAGTCCCCTCATATGATGAGCGATGGACATTGACCTCTGTCCAGTTCTTGGTGTGTGGAGGAGTGTTCAGGGATGGGAAGCTTTGGAGGAGGTGGAGGTGGTCTTCAGTGCGTGAGAGCTGCTCCACCTCAGTGGTTCTCTTCATCAGCTCAGAGATTTCCTGTTCCAACTCTTTGATGAAGCCTTTAGCCTGTTTCTCTGTTGTTTTCTGCTTCTCTTCGATCGTCTCAATAAGCTCAGCCTGGCCTCTCTCCACAGACTGCATCAGAGCAGTGAAGACCCGCACACTGTCTGCTATCTCTCTGTCTGCATCTTCCTTGCTGAGCTCTACTGAGTGTTTGATCTCCTGAATCTTCAGTTGTCTCTCCTGGATCTTCTGCTGAATTTCAGCCT
This sequence comes from Centroberyx affinis, assembly GCF_046629955.1. NCBI lineage: Eukaryota > Metazoa > Chordata > Actinopteri > Beryciformes > Berycidae > Centroberyx > Centroberyx affinis. The sequence goes on from NW_027281466.1 coordinate 308,608, forward strand.
CTGTCTTCCCCAGCTCAGCCTTCTTTCCTTCATATTCTTCTTTCAGAGGGACAATTTGATGTGGCTTGTGGTCTAAAACAGTGCAGAGCAGACACACACACATCTGGTCAGTCTTGCAGAACAGCTCCAGCGGTCTGTCATGCTTCTTACACATCCTGCCTTCCAGGTTCTCCACAGGATCGATCAGCGTATGTGTTTTCAGGCCTGTGATTCTCTGATGAGGCTCCAGGTGAGTCTCACAGTAGGAGGCCAGACACACCAGGCAGGACTTCAGGGCCTTTAGTTTGGTCCCAGTGCAGACGTCACAGGGAACTTCTCCTGGTTTGGCACATCGTTGGTCTGGGCAGCTGCTGGCTTTCATCTGAGCTGACTTTCTGAACTGAGCAGCCATCTCAGATATGAAAGTATTGACATGCAGCTTATGTCTTCTGTAGAAAATCTTTTTACACATGGGACACTGGCACGGGGCATTAATATCCCAGTGCTGTGTGATACAGTTCTTGCAGAAGTTGTGTCCACATGGTATGGTGACTGGATCAGTGAACACATCCAGACAGATGGAGCACAGAAACTGCTCTTCAGATAGGAGACTGCTGGCAGCAGACATATAGACACTGAGACCAAAATGTGAAAGTGTGAAATGGCAGCATTGTAATTACATGATTCTTGAATATTTGTATAAAAAATATCAAAGTGAGATATTAGAAAAAGTCATTTCTTCATTTGACAAGTATCAGTGTAAAATGAAAACAGGGAAACATCCCATCTGGATACAGCTCAATTATGTGTCACTGCTCTCTGTTTAAACTCTCTGTAAATATATCTGCTGTACTCACCTGTGTACGTCTAAGCTGTTGAAAGGCCCGATGAACTTAGGTTAATTTTTCTTTCCAGATAAAGTTAGAGACTTTTCTTGACTGCAGCAGTGTTGTCGCTCTGAGTTACTTTCAGTTTGACTTCAGGAATGTGACGCTGAAACAATCCTGTCTTTCCAGTGTTGCTCCGCCTCTTACTGCAGGTGAACTGCTAATGTTTTGTTTCCTCAGTCAGTTTTGGACATGATTATCGTAACATATTTTGCCACAAGATAAACTTAATTAATATTTTTTTCTTTTAATGACAGTATAATAGTCATTTTCACCCAAATTGTCATCCAGTTTCACTCAAAATGTCACATGTGGGGCAGCAGGTTGTCTAGTGTTTAGAGAGAGCATCCTTCCACTAGAGGATTCTGATTCAAGCCTCCATGACAGCAAGCATCCGGCCTGGGGATGGAAGATACTGCTATTTTCAATTCAATGCAAGTACTTTTGGATCCAGTATTGTAGTTGGATCCAGTGGTATCAATTATGATACCAAGTACTTTTCATGAATAATGGAAAATATGACCACATAAGATCCAAAGAGAGTTTTAATGTTATATTTAAAACATTTCCAACTCAACAGTGTTTAAACATCACTTTTGCACTGTAAAAATAGTGCAGAACAGCATTGTGTGAGATAAAACAATTTCAATCAGTTGTATGTGTGTGTGTGTGTGTGTGTGAGAGAGAGAGACAGAGAGAGTGAGAGACCGAGTGTGTGTGCGCCTGTGAGCACACAATTCAAAAACGTGTTGTGAGGAAAAAAAAGCATATTGTTATTATATTTCACCCCTCAATAAATGTAATGAAAAATACTCGATACTTCATCCTCAATTTCCCAGTTGTCTTCACAGTATCAGTCTGCTGTTTTGTTGTCACTCTTCCTGTGCAGCTGTTCATACAGCAACACACACCTGGGCAAACAGAAAGAGACAGCAACTCTATCTTCATTAAATCTTAATCATTACAGTGTGTGTAAGAGTGTGTGTGTCCATGAATGCGTGTGTTGTTGCTTCTTTGATTTGTTGTACATTCAGAGTGTGATCCTCCTCTCCCAGTGTGTGTGATTCAGGTTATACTCAAGTTGTGTGAATTGTTGAGCACATCCAGACAGAAAGAACAGAGGAACTGCTCTCTGAACAGCAGACTGCTGACAGAGGACATTTCTGTGAGGATCAGGTTATCATATTCTATAGAGGGCTTTCAGCTGATGGATGCTGCCCTCTGGCGGCCATATTGGAGGTCCACAGCTCATGGCAACAATGACTGAGAACAGCTGATTGCATTTCTAATCTTAGGACTTGACCGTCTCATCAGTGTGGAATAGACATGGTTAATTTTTGTTCTGTGAGTGTTGATTACCTATAGAACAGAAAACAATATTCCATCTTCGATATCAATAAAATGTTAAATAATTTAAGTCATATAACCCCACAAGCTTTTCCCATTGGCTTTTATTTATTCAAATAAATTATTTTAATGTGAGAAACAGAGATTGCAGAATTCTCACTTACTCATAAACAGCTCTTTAGTAATTCTTCCAAATACAATGCTCAGTATATGTACAATGCTCTGATAACAATAACACCTTTTCAATTTGTCACCTAGACAATGATTTTGGTAAATGCTTCTTCTTCCTGATATGATATTACTTTGTGCAGTTTTGACAGCCTTGCAGACAAGTATTGCAGAATTATTAGATTAGATGAAACTTTAATGATTCAGCATGAAGACATTGATGTGTTGCAGCAGTAAGTAGTAATGGGATACATAAAAGAAAAATGGGATATAATAGAGAATAAATCATTAACCATATTAACAAGAATCTGGCAATAACAGTAAAGTATATACATTATCATTGAATGTGTTTGTTATCATAAATGACAGTGAATCCTCTCTGAGAAAATTGAATGATTAGTCTAATCTGTGTGATTGACAGGAGAGATGATCAGAGGGGCAGAGTTTTTACCACCATGATTATTATCTGGACTGAAGAATGGGTAGAGTTTCTCAGTGAAGGTGCAGCCAGTATCGGAGTAGATAAGAGCTGCAGCATCTACGTCATAAAAGGAGACCAGACCCTCCTCATAATCCACAAACACCCCCACCTTCTGAGGCTTCGTTTTCAGAGAGAGGACACCAGGGCCAGCAAGAGCTTTGTACTCATTTCCATTCCTCAAACATATAGTCCAGATGCCATACTCGGGACTGGCTATAATTTTTCCCTTCCTTTTGATCGACCCTCTGGCCACTCCTAAATCCCAGTCAGTCTTCCCTTTAACCTGAACCTCATAGTAAAACCTTCCTGAGGAGAAGCTCTGCTTTCCTAAGACACAGGTACAAGAAGAAAATCTCTCTGGGTTGTCTGGGGGATTTTTCTTTACATTATCATAATTTACTTGTTTCCCATCATCAGACAGGATGAGAGAGGGAAGTGCTGTATCAGGATCCAGAGTCACATCCACTGCATACTGCTGGACCCTCTTCAGCTCAGCCTCAAGCAGCTTCTCCATCTCTTTACTGAGTGTCTCCTCCAGCTGAGCCACAGCTCTCCTCACAGTCCCCTCATATGATGAGCGATGGACACTGACCTCTGTCCAGTCCTTGGTGTGTGGAGGAGTGTTCAGGGATGGGAAGCTTTGGAGGAGGTGGAGGTGGTCTTCAGTGCGTGAGAGCTGCTCCACCTCAGTGGTTCTCTTCATCAGCTCAGAGATTTCATGTTCCAACTCTGTGATGAAGCCTTCAGCCTGTTTCTCTGTTGTTTTCTGCTTCTCTTCGATCGTCTCAATGAGCTCAGCCTGGCCTCTCTCCACAGACTGCATCAGAGCAGTGAAGACCCGCACACTGTCTGCTATCTCTCTGTCTGCATCTTCCTTGCTGAGCTCTACTGAGTGTTTGATCTCCTGACTCTTCCGTTGTCTCTCCTGGATCATCTGCTGAATTTCAGCCTCTGTCTTCCCCAGTTCAGCCTTCTTTCCTTTACATTCTTCTTTCAGAGGAACAATATCATGTGACTTGTGGTCTAAAACAGTGCAGAGCAGACACACACACATCTGGTCAGTCTTGCAGAACAGCTCCAGCGGTCTGTCATGCTTCTTACACATCCTGCCTTCCAGGTTCTCCACAGGATCGATCAGCTTGTGTTTTTTCAGGCCTGTGATTCTCTGATGAGGCTCCAGGTGAGTCTCACAGTAGGAGGCCAGACACACCAGGCAGGACTTCAGGGCCTTCAGTTTGGTCCCAGTGCAGACGTCACAGGGAACTTCTCCTGGTTTGGCACATCGTTGGTCTGGGCAGCTGCTGGCTTTCATCTGAGCTGACTTTCTGAACTGAGCAGCCATCTCAGATATGAAAGTATTGACATGCAGCTCAGGTCTTCTGTCAAAAAGCTTATTACACATGGGACACTGGCACTGGACACTAATATCCCAGTGCTGTGTGATACAGTTCTTGCAGAAGTTGTGTCCACATGGTGTGGAGACTGGATCAGTGAACACATCCAGACAGATGGAGCACAGAAACTGCTCTTCAGATAGGAGACTGCTGGCAGCAGACATAACTAGACACTGAGACCAAAAGTGAAAGTGTGAAATGGCAGCATTGTAATTACATAATCCTTGAATATTTGTGTAAAAGATTATCAAAGTTAGATTATTGGAATATTAGAAAAAGTCATTTTGAGATATATAGTTCAATTGCAGTTCATTGAAAACTTCATTTGACAAGGATCAGTGTAAAATGAAAACAGGGAAACATCCTATCTGGATACAGCTCAATTATGTGTCACTGCTCTCTGTTTAAACAGTAAGTATTATCTGCTGTACTCACCTTTGTCACTCTAAGACTGTGCTGTATTTTTGAGAAAGGCCTGATGAACCTAGTTTTATTTTGCTTGCGAGTGCAAGAGACACACTTTTCTCGACTGCAGCAGAATGTGACGTTGAAACACTCCTGTCTCTCCAGTGTTGCTCCGCCTCTTACTGCAGGTAAACTGGTAATGCTTTGTTACCTAATTGAGTAACATTCTTTTACCAGTAACATTCTTCTGCCACAAAATACATTTTCTTTTAACCACAGTATAAAACTCATTTTCACCCAAACTGTCACCCAGCTTCACCCTAAATGTCACATTTGAGGCAGCAAGGTGGTCCAGTGGTTAGAGAGAGCATCCTTCCACCAGAAGACTCGGGTTCAAGCCTCCATGAGAGAAAGCATCTGCCCTGCTGAAGGGTCCCTCTTAAGAAAGACATTTCTGTGAGGATCAGGTTACCATTGAGGGCTTTCAGCTGATAGATGCTGCCCTCAGGTGGCCATATTGGAGGTCCACAGCTCATGACAGGAATGGTTACAAACAGCTGATTACATTTCTAACCTTGTGACTTGACTGTTTCATAAGTATGGAAAAGACATGGTAAATTTCTGTTCTCTATATGTTGATTACCTTTAGAGTAAAAACATTTTTCAAGGTTTGATATCAGTCAAACCTGAAATTGTTTAATGCAGCAAATTAAGTCATTCAACCACACAAGCGTTTCCTTTTCCATTTATTTATTTCAATAAATTTGTTGAATGTGAGAACCACAGACTTCAGAATTCTTTCTTATTCATAAAGTGCTCTTTACTAATTGTGTCAAAATCCAATGCTTAGGATATGTATAGTGATCTGACTATAATAACACATTTTCAATTTGAGACCTAGACATGTTACAATGAAATTGTGACATTGTAACTCCTGCAAAAGAGATTTGATTAAATTAGTTTTGATTAGATTAGATTAAGTGTTAATGTTCCATGTTTTTGCTGCAACAAGTAATAATACCACACTGTACATTGCATTGCACTGCAGCATTGACCATATTAACCAGAATCTGGAGTCTAAACTTAATTTTTTGTACTTTTACAAACATTATTTTTTATGTTAAGAGTTTCATTTTGCTGAGAAGAAGAAAGGTAAAGACAGACAATAAACATTAGTACTTACTGGGCTATTTTCATAGTCAGGGAGTCTAATTCTCCTCTCAGTGAAGAGCTCCATTAAAGTGAAAACTAACTAAGACAACATTTTGAGCTCACCACATTGGTTTCAGTAGACACCTGTGCAATATGGCCAAGTCAAACTGTTTATCGCAACCCACAGAAGAAGGTTGATGGGAGTTTTTCCCTGCCACACGCTGGCGATTGCGTGTTTTTCATCTAGGTGACCTTTGTCACTGTGTTAGTGTGCATTTGTGTGTATGTGTGTGTGTGTGTGTGTGTGTACGTATGTGTGTACGTGTGTACGTGTGTATGCAATATTAGATGGCTATGCTGTCACTCTGCCTGCAAACTATACACTAGCTTTGTTAAATCTTAATCATCTGAGTGTGTGTAAGTGTGTGGATCCCCGTCAATTAATGTGTTTTTCTTCTTAATCATGAACTGAGAGTGTGATCATTCACTCAGTAGAATTCCAAATATCTGAGAAAATAAGAGAGCGATGGAAACGGAGATGAAGGAGTGGAAGAGGGGATGTCAGAGGGACGGTATTTGTTTTCTCGGCTCACTGAAGCATCTGCTCCATGTTCCTCCCAGACGTGGCTAATTAGCAACAGGGGAGGCAGTGTGTACATAGCCAGGATTGATCTGTTTCTGCCCATCTACTGTACTCTTATTGTGTCATGTCTTTTACTGCATTTATAGATCCTGACTGAGAGCCACCGTTCCTCTGCCCCTATTCCCCTCTATAGCAGATTCTTCTTAATTAATGCTTAATTTATTAGATATTTAACATATACCGAACACACACATACACATGTTTGCAGGCCCAGTAGCTTTCTGGCTCATTGATTAGTGATGATGGTGCTGGGATATCATGTCATCATTTGACTCTGTCCTTCAGACCCTCTGGGCCAATCAGATCCAGCCAGAGGACTCATCTAATAAGACTCTCTGGACCAATCAGATCCAGCCAGAAGACTCTTCTCATACCGCTCAGCCAGGATATAAACACTCTGTGTGTGTCTTGTCCCTGACTGGGACAGACTGGAGGGTCTTTAAAGCGTTCAGCAGCTTCTCTGGTGTGTCAGAGTGGTGGGAGCTTCCTGGTTCCTGTCCATCATCACAGAATAAGTTATAAACTAGAAGAAACACACAGAAACCCATCGACTGGCTTCAAGTCAACAAGTCACGTCTCGCTTCACTACGACGGGCATTCTTGATATTCCCTAAATGCCCTCTGTGGTCCATAGAGGCTTCTGGAACAGCTAATGAAGGCCTGTTCTCAGAGCTGGGTCACAGTATTCATAACTAGAGCCAGAAATAGCCCACATACCATTAGTATGCTAATACAGTCAGCAGGGGGCCTACAGTCAGCAGGGGGCCCCCTTACCTACAACATTTAATTGTGTAACACATCTCATGTATACGTGTTTAATGTGAAATTATGGCGATCACTCATAGTGAGGCTGGAGTGGAAGCTCCCAAACTTCTTCATGTCAAGGATTCACAAATAGATCCTCATTAGAATTCATTAGATTTTATCCCAGGGAACCCCATCTGAGAAGATTTTTTTGTAGTTAGTTATGATTTAATATTGCAACTGTTTACAATGTAGGTGGGGAAGGGGCAGAGAGACCCATGATCAAAATAGTTTTCCGTATATGTATAAGGAAGACTGGAAGAAGAAGAGTCTAAGTTAAGAGTTAAGAGTGAAGAAGAGTTTAAGTTCTGGATTATTTAACTTACAAGGAGAACTTCCTCTGCTTGTAAGTTAAATAATCGTGAACTCTTCTTCATATGCTGGGGACCCCCTGCAACCCCCTCAAGGACCTTTGGAGGTCCCCGGATCCCATTTTGGAAACCACTGGTTCAGAGCATTAATGACGGTTCATTTCAAGCAGAAATTCAAGGAGAAAAGAGGCTTAGACAAACACAGTTACCTGTTATAATAGAGTTACAATGTCAGTATGTCTAACAAACAGGCTGATTGTACCAAAACACCACTGGTTTGCAGTGCGGGAAATAACGATGAGGGTGTTGCCATAGTGACATTTTGATTGTCCAGTTGAATTTAGAGTAGGAAGTGTTCCCTAATCACACATACTCACGCACACACACACTCACTTATAATTTACTTTTTGTTTGTTTTTGTGTGTTTATTGTCTTGTTTTTTCATCACAGAGCTATTCGATCTTTTTTGGGAGTCCATAAATTTACTTCAGTTTTGGCCATTAGTGGAGATATGGGATGGGAATCTCCAAACATCAGACATATAGGTCAAATGCTTCGGCTTTGGAATACACTTGTGAAGATGTCTGACCAGAGACTCACTAAAAAGATATTTAACTGGGACATTTCGCATGGTCATCCCTGGGCCAATGAGTTGAAATCCTTATTTTATTTGAACGATTTGTCATTTATTTTCCAGAACAGGTTACTTTGCGATATCCAGGAGATTAGGAGTAAAATGTTTCTCATGTACAAAGAAAAATGGTCTGTTGATATATGGTATAAACAAAAACTACGAACTTACTGTCTCATAAAGAGTAACTACAGTGTAGAACCTTATGTGAAGTATAATTTAAACAGAAGACAAAGAGCCTTATGTGCACAGTTACGTTCAGGAACATTACCATTAGCCCTAGAGACTGGCAGGTTTAATGCCACTGCAGAGGAGGACAGACTTTGTTTGTTATGTGAGTTAGGTGAAATTGAGAACGAGGTTCATTTTTTGTTTTACTGTCCTGTCTACGAGGACATAAGGGATGTACTTTTTAGTAAAATGTCCTCTATCTATGTTGATTTCTTTGAGTTGGATGATTATGAAAAACTTGAGTTGTGTTTCAAGAAGGGAACCTATTGTGTAGCAGATTTTATTTGTCAAGCTTGGGAGAGAAGGCAGAATATTTTGTTTAAGACCGAGCTGTATAATAAGCTGTATAATAAGCGGTAATCTTGTTATAAGAAATGTTTTGAAATGTATGGCCGCTGCAACGGTAACTTTGGTGTCTTGTAAACCCATGAGGGTTGGGCACTTTGTGTGCATGACACGAAAATAAAAGAAAATCAAAATTACATGTCTACAGTTAACCAGACTAACCATCATAATTAACATTTGTTTGAAAGAAGTTCATTCAGTTAGCTTGTTAAGCTGCAGGACATCCATGTTTGTTGATCATCTGTTTTTTATGTTTGTTTTGCGATAAAATAGGATGTGAATGCGACGCTGTTTAGCAGCTGACCTGGAAGTCCTAGATGTTGGACCTTCCCATCAGGACTTGAACGCACCATCAGACATCCGGGACAAGAGGAATGAGGGATTGACCTTTTGAACGACTGCCTGTCTCTCTCAGTCTCTCTCTCTCTCCTCTCAGACATTCATACCTCCTCCTGCACGCTTTCCACCTCCAGTTCACTCCCCTCTCTTTCCCTCTCTACCTCCCCTCCTCTCTCTCTCCCTTCCTCTCTGACATGCAGCATAACCCCAACCCTGCTTCCACCTCTGTTCCAGTCTCACTCCTCTGTCTTTCTCCATCTCTTTCTGTCTTTTTTCCTTTCTTTGCCTTTCTCTAACGTCTTCATCCCTTGTCTTTCTCTCTCTCTCATGACGTCTAAACTCTATTTCCATGGTGTTTCTGCTGTCTAAGCAGCAGACAGGCATTAATGGGGACATCAGCAGGATGTGAGAGGTGTTTTGTTTTTAAACCCCTGAAGAGAAACGAGCTGAGACGGAATGGAGGCTCTGAGTTCCTCCTCCACCTCCTCCCTCTCTCTGCTTTCATGTTCACTCATTACTCATTATAATGCTACTCAGGCTACATCACTCCATCTCTTTATCTTCCATCTCTCTCTCTCTCTCTCTCTCTCTCTCTCTCTCTCTCTCTCTCTTTCTCTCTCTCTCTCTCTCTCTCTCTCTCTCTCTCTCTCACTAACTTCTTCACTCTCTTTCTCAATGGTCATGCATTACTCAGCAAAATGCTACCCAGAATACATCTCTCTCTGGCTCTTCATCCCTGATCCTTTTTTTCTCTCACTCAGCCCTCTCACAAGTCTCATATGTCTGGTTTGGAAGCTATAATAACTTACAATACTTCCCCTCTTAGCACTCACATTCAGTACAACTTCTGGTCTCCCACTCTCTATGAAAGAATCCATTCATCTTCAGGAAACAGACCAACCTAGAGCCCAAATGGACTCCTCTGTGCTAACTGGCCTACAGCATTATACTGAGTTCAGTGGAGGCTTGTTAAAGCGAACATCTTCCTGTACTGTGGCCATTTGTTCAGAGCTAAGAGTTCATTTATCTCAACGGATGCTGATCTGTCAATAATACAGTAGGAGCCAGGGGTAGCAGGGAGCCAAATGGACAGTTATGAATATACACTATTTTTGTACACTGTGTGTGTGTGTGTGTGTATGGATGTGCAAGTTAATCAGTCTCATTGTCAATAGAAAAAGCTCCCTGCAGCACAGACTGCCTCTCCCTGTTATGGATTTGGAAGATTGAACACAGAAAAGCAACATGTTTCTCTGTAAAGTTCCTCAATGAAATCAGAGGTTAGTGAAGATGGAACGCTTTAATATGAAGACAACGCTCTTTCCAACTCTGAACGAACTGCTCCTAACCTCTCAGAGGAGAGATAGCGAGAGGATGGTGGAAAAAGAAGTGCGTGTGTGTTTGTGTGTTGTGTGTGCTTGTTCATTGTTGTGTGATAAATTTGTAAGTCTCTGTGCACTTAATCCTATGGTATCTGGGGAGGAGGAAAAACATATAGATGAATAAAAAGATTAAAAAGTGCATTTCAGGCCATGGTAACAGAGGAGATTTTTTAATCAGGAACTATCCAGCGGATTTAACAGAGCCATTTATCATGGATTTAAAGCCTTTAGTTTGGTCTTCGATCCTTTTATTCCGCTCCCTTTCTGCTTCTGGAGAAGAGTCAGCTCAGGCTTTGTGAAACTTCAGCAACCCATTCACAATGTACCAGTAGTACAAAACGTAGTGGTAGTAGTGGTAGCGGTAGTAGTTGTAGTAATAGTAATTGTAGTAATGGTAGTTCTAATAGTAGTAGCAATAGTAGTAGTAGTAGCCGTAATAGTAGTAGTAATAGTTGTGGCAGTAGTAGCTGTAGTAGTAATAGTACTAAAAGTTGTAGTAGTAGTAGTGCTAATAGTAGCCGTAATAGTAGTAGCAATAGTGGTTGTAGTCCCTTCTCAAAACATTTTGGTTTGCGTGTGTGTGTGTGTGTGTGTATGTGTGTGTGTGTGTATTCATGTCATCTCTCACTGTGCTGCACTATAAAAAAAAAAGAAAAAAAAAAGAAATAGTCTTGTTCTCTGCACCCCATGGCTCAACCTAGCACTACAAATTAAAGACATTTTTCTCAATATAACAAAATATACTTTCTATTAAAAAAAGATAGGATGTATTACTTTCCTCTAGGGCCAGTATCATTTACACAAAATGTAAATCCCCTGTTTAATCTTTATTTCTCAGATTTAGGTTTGTTCAGTCCTCTATTGATAATTAGTTGACTGTGATTCAGATGAATGAACACCTGTGCATCTGCCTCCCTGGTCCCTTAACTAATTCCTGACACCACACTGCACCACCCACCTGGTTCCCCCTGGCCCTTTAATAAAGCACTACCTAAATGAGTTTGGTGGATTAGCAGCAGGACCTGGTGGGTTTGGTTTGTCTCTGTAGTGCAGAAGCAGCCCCAGCTCTGATCTTCCATTCTGTCTCTGCTTCACAGCCGGATGGTTAGCAAAGCAAAACAGAGCAAAATAAAATATACTTATAACATTACTGAATCGACCTGCACTCACACCACAACAATCTTTTCCAGGTATCCCTCTTTTTCTAGCCCGGTTGTTATACATTTAGCCATTATTTATATTATTTGTGCACAGCCAATTCTCTAATGGACTTCCATGATGGAGCCAGCGGTGGCTGCTGGGAGATTTTTGATGTAACTGCAAAGCCTCTATTGACAGAGAAAGATAGACACCATGAGAAAGTAGTACATGTCCTGTCCCTGCATTTGTGTCTGGCTGTTTGTCCACCATTCTACTGTGTGTGTGTGTGTGTGTGTGTGTGTGTGTGTGTGTATGTGTGACTGAGCCGTGCACAGAATCATGAATTTCACTGCATCATAAACTTCATATTATTCCATTTCAACAGGCCATTCCCTGTGAATCATCGATACAGCCATGAGGTTCATTTTGTTCTCCTCCTGTTGTATTAATGCATTGTGAGAGATCGACAGAGAGGAGTGTGTGTGTGTGTGTGTCCCTGGTTTTCATTATATCAGTGCTTTCCCTGTGAATCACACAGTGGTGCCCTGCGATGTGTCCTTGAGCTTTTTATTTATCTACTTATTTCTGCTGTAGCCTCCATGGTGTGTTGTGATTGTTCCTCATGTGTTTCATAAAGAATCTGAGTTGTAACCTTGGAGACGATGTTGTCGACGGTGGAGGAGCTTCCAGGACTGAACTCTGCAGATTTTGGAGATGGAGGAGGTTCAGCAAGGCACACAGACAGGATGAGATGAGCTGAGGCTTTTTCACACTGAGTTAAATGACAAAAAGGGCACCTTCAGCCTACACACACACACACACACACACACATACACACACACACGCACACACACACACACACACATGCAGGCAGGGTGTTGGTTTTGTCAGAGAGCTGTAAAGTGTTTCAGCTCTGTGACTGCCCTGGAGCAGCCCTTCACACTACATCACACATCACAAGACATCGCATGGCATGACATCAACTCAGAGAGAGAGAGAACACACACACACACACACACACTCACTCAAATGCAGCATGTACTTCCACAAACAACTTTGTACCCAGTTGCACTGGTTTGTCTCTTTCCACAGCAAAGTCCGTTCTGTGTTTCTGATGATGATTCACCACACACACACACACACACACACACACACACATATCTGTGTATCTTAACAATTGGCTTTTAGGCATTATGTCATTGTAGAGAGAGAGAGAGAGAGAGAGAGAGAGAGAGAGAGAGAGAGTGTGTGTGTGTGGTAGATAGGAAGGCCATTAGGAGGCTGGAGATTCTCCTCTCCACCGAACCAGACATTTTTAGCCAGGAGTGTTTCACGGTGGCCCTGTTGTGATTCCAGCCACTGTGGCAGGGAGACATAAATAACTGCAACACACAGTGAGGACATAACAAGAAGAAGAGGAAGAGGAGGAAGACGAGGAGAAGGAGGAGGAGGAGAGGAAATACCACTCGGAGGGAGGAATGCAAAGAATCACAGCTGCGACTGAAGCGCAAAGAGCCGCAAATGAGCTGCTGTTTAGAAAGCAGAGAAAGGCTAAGCAGCAAGAATTACTGGACTGATCCACAAATAAGATGCTATCACACTCCAAGTGGGGCAGTTTATTGTAACTCTGTGTGTGTGTATGTGTGTGTGGCTGTGTGTGTGTGTGTGTCCCTCCATTGTGTCTCCCCCAGTTGCTGTAACCGATTCTCAGCTTCTGCTTTCTTACACAGAAGCGTCTCCCTCTGACTGCAGCGGTTGTTTGTGTGAGGAAGCTGACACCCACAACCTTTCTTCAAAACAATCAGCCAAACTCAATTTTCTCTCCTCCTTCCCAAATTCCCACTCCCTCTCCTTCCCCATTCATCCTTCACTGTTGCCGTGGTCACAGCTGTCACGGTAAATTAGCATCCTGTTGTGTGGATACGCGTCACCGTCTCTGCCATGATCCTATGGGAGAAGTTGAGGCCCAGGTCTGAAGACACCAACAATACCTGTCTGTTCCTCTCTCTCTCTCTCTCTGTCTGTCTGTGTGTGTGTGTGTGTGTGTGTGTGTGTGTGTGTTACATCTCATTCTTCCTCTTTTCCACCGTGAAACCAATCTTTTCAGTGTAGCTTGATCTTAATGATGTTTCCCAAGGACGCTGTGTCTCTCTTTACACTCCAGCCTCAGAGTGCTGTCTGTGGTTTTGAATCGTCTTCCACACACACACACACACACACACACACACACACACACACACACACACACACACACGGCAGACACTCAGTGGTACTTAGAGTCCAGTTACAGCAGCATTCTTTGCAGCCTTCCTGCTCTGTAATCACAACAGTTTATTCATAAGATTGTTTTTTTTTTTTTTTAGTACAACAAACATTCTGGAGCCTTTTTGTCAGCACTTCACTTTGCAAGAAGACAGTTGCTGGAAACTAAGAACCTGCCAAAATAAGTTGTACTTGGTATTAAAAAATGTAACTTGCAAACAACACAAATGCACAAATGTGTACTCCAATCTGTAAAGTTGAAAAGTAAAATCTGTGTGTGTGTGTGTACAATACAATTTGCAAAGTTGTTATGCATATTCCAGTTTAAACATGTATTTGCAAATATGCAAAGTACATTTTGGAAACAAAACCATTTGATGTTACAAGCTATAATCATTATAAACGTTTACAGCCATTTTGGCAGCGTCCTCCTGCAGAAAAACACACCACAAGCAGTTGTACTTGTATTTTAAGATGAGTAACATTATAATTTACATTACAATACATTACAACCTTATAACACAAAAGTGCAAATATGTACTCCAGTCCATAAAGTTCAAGAGAAAAATGTGTTGATGCTGTGAGGTTGTGACAAAATCTGCAAACTTGCGATAGATTCTGTAGTTGTGAATTTTTTGCAAATGTACAAAAACACATTTTGCAATGTGAAGATATTTGTGAACAAATGCATTTAAAATTGTGAACTATAATCTCTATTTACTTCTGTGAATCACTGAAAACACTTGCAGCCATTCGGGTAGCATCCTGCCGCAGCGGAAGCTTGAAAGTTTGGTGTTTGCAGTTCAAGCACAAGAGACTTTTGTTCCCTGAGTGACGGCTAGTTTCTTCTTCCCATAACCTCTGCCTGGATGCCATCACATTCACTGCAGAATTCACATATCGGCGTCTCTAAGGGAGACGTGGGAGTCTCCAAATGCTCAGATATCCGTCACAAATTCATGAACAATCGATTTCCCAGATCTGTCCCCATGCAACGAGACGATCAGCAACTCCCCATCTCCTCAAACATCCTCGTTACTGCAATTTGAAAAAAATTTAATTTATTGTCACATCTGGTGAATCTCTCCAATGCCTTGAAAATGAAGCAAATTTCTCAGCTATAATTAAATTTTCTTTGTTGCTGTTGTGTTTTTATTTGCTCAATTATCACAGCAGTATTTATCCATTGCAGTCCATTGATTATATTTTAATGTGTGTTTCTCAGTCTCATTTGATGTTGTATTGCTTATGACCATACTCACCAGTTTGCTCATGCGTGTGTTGCTCCATGTGTTTACGTTGTTTATAATGTCATTGTTTATTATCATGTTTATAATTATAATTATACTGTATGTGGTATTACTGTATTTATGATCACATCAGTAGCTCTCAGTGTGTTGTGTGTGTGTTCCTCATGAGTCGAATATTACTGTAGGTCCATTACAGTCTATGATGCTATCAGTAGCTCTCAGTTTATTTGTGGATGTTTATCTGTTTATAATGTGTGTGTATTACCAGTGTCAGATCATATCACTAGCTATGAGTGTGTTTGTGTTCATCTGTTTATAATATTCAGGCTGTTATTGCTCTATGATCACATCAGTAGCTCTCAGTGTGTGTGTGTGTATGTGTGTGTGTGTGTGTGTGTGTGGGTGTTCATCATGAGTCTATATTATCACTGCAGGTCCATTACAGTCTAGGCTGGCATCAGTAGTGGGCTCATGGAAGCTGCTGGGCCACACTGACAGCAGAACAAGACACTGATTGGAGCGACACTAATCAACACTTGACAGTTTTCTAGGTCTCATTACTGCTAATGAGCCGATCCACTGAACCCAGCGAGGGGCCGCTGGTTCAGCCAATTACAGCCCTGTTTGTTCAAATAAACACAACTATGGTGGGATGATGTGGCAGCAGAGAAGACAGAGGCTGTGGGCATTATTAAATATGAATGGGTTTAGATATGGGCTCTATAGAAAAAAGGAATTAACTGTGTATTTATGAGGTATTAATTGCTACACAGATTAACACAGGTTAATATTTGATGCAGATTAGTCTCAGTTGTGTGTGTTGAGTCTGAATGGCAGATATTTAACATTCATAATGAATGTGCTTCTCAGCCATGCTGTTTGAAGCCGTTACACTTGGTGCCGTTTGACTTGGTTCATTGAAAAATTTAATATGCGGCTTGTTTTGCTGTGAATGTGCTCACATCTGTGCTTCACATCCACACAGTTACAACACGTCTGGAGCTGCCCAGTTTAACCAGTCTTCTGGTCTACTGCTCTACAGAGCAGCTTACTGGAGCAGTCGGGGGTTCAGTGCCTTGCTCAAGGGCATCTCAAAGGTAGTTGTTTACTTTTCCCCAGCCACATATTCTCAGCCGGTTCAGGGATTCAAACTGGAGGGAAAGTGGG